>NC_053488.1:61807186-62107186 GCF_015227805.2 Hirundo rustica | reverse complement strand
TGGCTATTAATATTGAATATAAAGTATACATTTTTATCCCTGAACTTCAGTTTCCAAAAATGATAATAATTTTGGGTTCAGGTCTGGCAATGTATAGGAAGAGATGATAACTGTTATTATGATAGCAAGTACTATACCTGAACAAAGCAAAAATGTGCCACGTTGTTCAATTTTAATATATTTCCCATCCTCTCATGAAATTTATGTCATTTCCTTATATTCAGACAGAAACATTCATACAAAAAGGCAGGCACCTGCCTTGTAAAAGGTTTGCTCTAGTCCTCTGTTAATTTGAGAATATAGAGATATCCTAGTATAGATCTAAATATACCCCATAGAAAATTCAGAATTTCTTTTTTCAGTTTTCAGTCATTTCTAAAGCAACTCTTGCTAGCTTATGACTTTCAGAAAAAATCCAAATTTTTCATTACGTTGACAGTGTGCTGCTCTAAGTGTGAAAGTTCCTGGTAAAAACCTAAGTGATGTCTTCTTTTACTCAGATTATATGAAGAGTATCTGTGTCCTTTTCATTTTAATAAAGTATGAATAAATTCAAATAAAAAAGGAAGTATTACATTAAAAGTTATATTCACTAAAAATGACAAACATATTATTCCAATATGCTAAAACTGAGTTTGGACTACTGCAGTTCATAAAACAATGAAAATAAACATTTATTTTTTTTTTTTTAATGACAGTATTTGTCGCTTGTCTCTTTCGGAGCTGGCTCATTTTCACCCAGGCTAGCTCAAGACTGTGACAAGACAGGAAAACTCCCCTGGGTCCTAAAAAACCTGGGGAGCGGCGAAAGGGCTTTTTCCCCTTATCATGACAGAGAGACCACAACGATAGTGGAGGAAAGGAGTCAGGCTTGGTGAGAGGGTGAGCCCAAAGTCTTTATTCCATCCTCTTCGGACATCTGCCTCAGCAGCTCTTGCCAAGTCCTGGCCTGGGCTTTGTGGTCACAGCTTATATGCAGGGGAGGGGCTAAAGGAGGGGACAAACCAACACCCAGTGAGGGATAAGGTGGGCGTGGAACAGGGTAGGAGGGACATTCAAGAAAACCAATGGGGACATAGAGGGAGGAACCTCCTCGGCTTTTGTCCAATCAGTCAATGTCCTTTACCTAAACTCTCGACGTCCTTTACCCGAACTCTCCGGAAGCGGAGTGGAACAGCCGAATGACAGACAGGCCTGTAAGCGGGGACTGGGAGGTGTGTGGGAGGATGGACAGGGAAAAAAGAGCAGGGGCAAACCTCGGGATATTATATTTTCCAGGAGAAGAGGGGAGTATAGAACAAACCATTTCAACATAAAATTAAATACAATATGAAAAAAATACACAACAACTATTGTAAAGATTTTTGCAAGCCCTGTGCAATTACCTTCAGAGGTGTTTGGATCCAGGAAGTGAAGAGAGCATATTTTTTTCTTTACTGAAGTAGATGCTACATATTAAAATTCACAGGGGGAAAAAAAGAGAAAAAGTATTTTCAGAATAATGTGGATGTCAAGTGAATTTTGCTTAGCAGGGAATTCGTAGGACTGCTGTTTAGGAACAATCTGGTAGCTTTAAAAGGGCATTGTTACCCTACAGTTTCAAGCACTGCTGCCTTAGAAAAAAAACTAGTGTGAGAGGAATTTTAGTGTGAGGGTAAGGGAGTAAATATTGTTATTTATAAGCACCTAAATCTGTTGCTAAGCTGGAGAGATGGTATTTCCAGATACTAATGCAGACCTAAAGTTGCTATAGGCATCAGTATTTTCCCAAGCTACTGTATGTCTATTTACAATCATTGTCTAAACAAGATGGTTGCACCAAATATATTTAAAATACATGAGTGATGGATTTTATAGAATTCTATGGAAAGCTAAAAAATTAAGATTTGTGAAGTGCCAAAGGACTTCAAGATTTGAAGCAAGAGTGTGGATTTAAAAATCTGCCATTTTAAGGCAGTAATTTGAAAATTAGGCTGACATCATTCAGCAGAAAGAGCATTTACTTAATTAAAGACCAGCATGATACACACACAAACTGACAAGGACATTCAAAATACACTTTTTTTTTTTTTCCATATTGCCTTGTATTCTGCAACAAAGTCTATAATATTATTTTATAACTATATTTTTTCTAGGAGGACTAATTTTAAATTGAAACGTTTAATATCAGCTTCAAAGTCATCGTAAGAATCTAAACAGTTTTTCTCTTGAAATAACCTTTTAATTGTAGTATTTTAATGGGACATTTTGTTTCAAGTGTTAACATCTGTGATAACATGATAAAGCAGGAGTGAAAATAAGAAATGCAAGGTTTACTTACAAGGGATGGTCATTTGGCTCAATGTGTCATTTTACTGAATGGTGTATCTTTTGGCTACTGTACTGAGTGTTTTCTTTTCCAAAGGATTATCCTTTTTGAACTTTTCCCATTGTCAATATGAAGGTACAGAACTGAACAAGCAGACATGTTTGCATGTGAGATAGGAGCTAAGAACTAAAGTGGTGTTATGGCACTTGGTGTCTTCATCCTACACTCACTCTTCCAAGGAGCCATGGCAGTCCTTACTGCTCAGAGTCTCTAGCTATAAATTTTCAACATCATTTGTTTGTCATTTCTTCACCCAGGTTTGCGTTAGAGTTTCAAAGATGAGTAAAAAGGACAAAAAAGACAACCCAAAGTTGAATACATAGGTGTTGGAAATTTGCTTTTGTCCTAAATTTTAGACTTACTTCCCTTCGGTATGTTCAGTAGAGCCAAAAAGATAAGAAGCTACCGTGTTTAAAATGTTGCATCAGAACAGAAATTATATCTTCTGAATGTCACCATTTCAACATTATGATAAATTTGGGCAGAGATGACAACTTCAGAGAGGAAAAATGGACTGGTTTTCGCCATCTGATGACTTCTGATTGTTACAGGACCTGTAACACATGATGTTTTACCAAGGGTCTTTACAGGTCAAACTTTTTGTGATTTAACCTGAGATATCAACTCAGCTTCACAAAGCCACTCACTCCCCTCAGCAGGCTGAGAGAAATTATTTGAAAGGTAAACATGAGAAGAATTTTATAGGTTAAGCAAAAGTGTGTTCACAAGCTAAACAAAATAATGAGTTAATTGACAACTTCCCATAGATAGGCATCTTCATCCACCTCCAGGAAAGACAATCTCCATCACTTTGAAAGGGGACTTGGGAAGACAAGCATCATAATTCCAGACTTACCTCCTCCCTCCTTCTGCTCATGGCTCTTGATTTTCAGCAGTTTTACATGAGGCAGAATATTCGCTTGGTCACTTGGGGTCTCTTTTCCTGCTGCGTCTCTCCCAGCCTCTTGTGTACACCATCTACTCACTGGTGAGGCAGCATGTGCGTGTGTTCAATATGTGAGAAGCAGAAAAGGTCTAGGTGCTGTGCAAGCACTGTCCAGCCATGATGAAACCATCCATGACCTGTCAATACTCTTTTCAGCACTTATTCAAACATGGAACTCTATGAGCTACTATGAATAAAATTAACTCTGTTCCTGACAAAACCACTGCCAAACCACTACATTTTTTTCACTCTAAAGAAAAATCACTTGAGGATGTCCTTTAAGATGCTTGTGCTGGAAACATATTTACTGGAATACTATAGGAACCATGTATATTATTTGAGCCCTGTAATAAGGGATTATTAATAAAAGACAACCTGGACCTGCAAAATATTTGTGGAAAATTTTTGCATTGTCTTCCATGATTAGTATTTTCTAATTTAACCAATAAGATCATTGATATTGTTTCAATTTAAAGGATTTTAAGCAGTATTTTGATTAATTTTAATATGAAGATATACTTGCAGAATATATCTGTATGTGAAAGGCGCACAATATATTTGCAGAGAAGTATTTGAGTTTGCTGGAGGACATGAGTGAATGCAACTAATTAGTCATGTATGAGATTATATCATAGTAATCCTTGAGCCTCAAGTATATTTAAGGAAGAAATCTGTGAATATACCATGATGAGCTTTGGAAATTCTGTTGTATTTGAAATGCATTAAGCTTATTCTCCACTTGCCTGCTTATCTGATAAAAGACCTAATACAACAGAGTTTTAAAATAAATCAGCCTAATATGTTCTCTTTGCAGTGTATTTCAATATTAACATATTGTTATGCCACCTTTATGATTTCATGGTGCATTTTCTTCTATTAAGTTTTGCAACAAATAAAAACTTCTCAGAAAAACCCTACTGCTTTTTTCATAGAACTGTAATAATACTTCATGGAAGGGTCTTCTGGAGGTCACCCAGTTCCACCTCAAATGTCAAACAAGATTGCCAATATTTGAGTAGGTAATTTATACCTTTTTTGTAGCTGAATCTAGAAAAACCTCCAAAGAGGGAAGATGTGTGGCCTTTTTGGAAAACCAATTCCAGTTCTACTATGTCTTCCTTGTAGTCGTAAGACACTTCTTACTTTTTCATATTATTAAAAGACACAAATGTTCTGCTGATATACAAATGCAGCGGCTGCATTTGTATAAACCCTTTCTCTCATTGTCCTGTTAATTCAAAGTCTGTAGACTTTTATTCAACAAGCATTCCTCAAGAGAAATGGCAAAACCCCATAATGTTGATATTTCACTCTGTGATGAAATCACAGAACACATCAGTTCTGATTTAAGATTATTTCAGGAAGCTGATAAACATTTTTAATGGGGAATCGTAAAATTACCAGAAATTACCTAAATTTGGAATTACATAAAAATACCAGAATCATTACATATAGGAGTCACCAAGACAGACTGATTTTTGGATAAGTATTGAGTATGATGATTAACTGTTATACATAGCTAACAGGATTGACATATTAATTTTTAGCCTACCCTGTTAAATAAGTTTCAGTGGATGGGTTTCTGTCAGGAGATTCTTCTTTATTCAAAACAAATAATGCACAGTGTCATCTCAGCAAAGTTACTTTGTAGAGAAAAATTAAGGGAAGTTTCCTCTTCAACCATCTCTTGCATTTGGGCCTCCTTGCCTTCAACGCTATATCATCCCTCCCTCACAAATTATTGGTGCTGACAGTTGCAGTTAGAATTTTACCTCCAACTAATAGTGATTTTACAGCACTGTCATAAGCCATTGACATTACAATAAAGAACAGAATACAGTTAGTAAGATCTCATCATGTTCTTGCCATCTGTTTACGGTCATAAGTATCTTTTCCTAACAGACATTAAGTTGAGGAGACTGACATTATTTCCTCAATAATGAAAAGGAGATCAGGGAGCTGGTCATGCAACAAGTTTATTAATGTATTCTTTTGACTCTAATACTTTTGTTTGTAAAGTAGTGATAAACTTACTTTAAATCTATTGTATTACTTCTCATTTAGTTATGTGCTAATATAAATAATTGTAAATCTGTAAACTCTCTGCCCTAAACTGTAGGCAACCCCCCATACTTCTACTACTGAAAACAAATAAAAAATCCATATCAAAACCAATATTTAATTTTATAACTGAAGTTGCACCTTTTTGTATCAGTGCAAATTATCTAGAATAAAAGTTTTATTTAGCAGATTAAAAAAATGTTTGCGCATCCTAGGAAAAGTAATCCTCTACTTTCAGTGGAACATCATGCTTTGCTTTGTTAGTTGAATGGACAAAGATTTGGCATTTACAGTATTTCCTGAAAAAATATTAAAAAATTACAAAACACTTAAAATATAGGGCTGGTGAGGCCAGCAATGTCGTTGAAATACTGTAATACTCCGTGAAATGTTAATGAGCTGCCAAACTAAAGAGTAATTTATGAATCTGCTTCATGTTTTTGTGTTACACTTTTCAAAATTTCTTTTAAAAGGAAAGCTGCTGAAATGGAAATGCCACTGCTTCACAGTCTGTGAAGAGACATATTCTGAGTTTTGGTAATAATACAGTGAGCACTTCTCACAGGAAGACAAATTACAGAACGGGCTCTCCGTTCCTTACCAGAACCATTACAGAAAATAAGCAAAAGTTTTTGGAGAATATTAAAGACTGATTATTTAAACAAAAATTTTACAAAATCAGGAACAAAGGCGAGTAACTTCGTGTTTCCACTTTCAATTTCCTTTCTTTTCTTTGTTTTAGAAATAAATCAAATTCCATCCATGTCTTGGATTATATAACCTAAAAATGTGTATTCTATTTCATCTGTTGAAAGCTGGGTTTTGGGAGATGTTTTATCCTTCTTACTCTGGAGGGGAAGGAGGAGGATGCCTCCTGATAATGGCCCAGCCATTAGAACCAGGTGGGGCAGTGTTTCTTATCTCTTCCACCACCCCTCCATACTCCAGGGGGACATCTTCTGATACTGGGCCATTAGGGCCCACATTCCATCATCCCCTTGTGAGATGCTGCACCCAGTGTGGGAGGAACCAGCTGTTCACAGCTAGATAAAAACTGGGACTGAAGGACGCAAGGGATCCGGTTTATCCACTGGATTCCCGGAGGAAGACCGGACCCATCTTGCCACCACTGGATTTTCTACAGGACCATCTCTATGCCACAGAACCACATCTGTTACTCCAGGAGGACTTACTTGGACTGCTTCCAACACCCTGACCACCAGGGTGCCAGGTCATGCCCCTGACTCTGTCAGAGCTTTTTTCCAGGATTTTTTGTTTTCTTCCTTGCTTGTTTTTTTGTACTACTACATTTGTATATATATATATATATATTTTAATGTTCCTAGTAAAGAACTGTTACTGGTATTCACGTATCTTTGCCTGAAAGCCCCTAATTGCAAAATTGTAATAATTTGGAGGGCTGGGGGTTTGCATTCTCCATTCCAAGGGAGGCTCTAGCTTTCCCTGGCAGACAACTGTCTTTCAAAACCAATATAATCCATAATTCTCTTTCATCAGAATAAATTGCCAAAATCTTTTTAATGAACTTGTTATGGGTACCATATGGCACGCTTATTGGTTTTTGTGAATTCAAAATATGCAAGAGAGATAAGAGATGTAGGAGATTATTAGCTCTTTATTTGATGCATACAAGTTAATATATATATATAAGGTAACAAACCATTCTTGCTCAGATGCAGATGTTGATTCTTTTCTTATAAGTTTGCCTGGAGAGGTCCTTCAGAATCCTTAGCCTTCAAATATTGAGCCGTTTAAATTCTGATGTGCGACTTGCTGAGAACATGTTCCTGGTGCTCTGATACTGCTTGTGCGCCCTGAAAGTGCTCTGAAATTTTGTACATAGCAAGCAACTGAATAAACAAAAAATCCAAAAGACCCATAAAGGGTGGAAACAGCAGGAAAAATATGTTTACATTAATTATAATTGTACAAATAAGGTGGGGGTTTTTTACTAGAAAAATTATGAGATGAGGGTACTGAATGTGACACAGACAGTATTCCTAAGGATTTACTGAAAATTTCCCCTGACTAGTTATATTATTTCTGATAGAAAACTACCATGTTGTTAGCTTATAATAAAATTATAACTTTTGTTCCATAAAAAAATAAGTGTGGAGATAATTATATTTCTGAAGAGAATAGTGTAAGTTTTCCTTATCTTTGTTTTACATATTTTACTTTTTTTAAAAAAGTCAAGCTACATTTAAAAAACATAAACCAAAACATAATGACTTACAGTGTTGAAGTTCTAATTTGGAGATCACGGTGAGATATAACACTCAGAAATTTTAAGTTACTAATCTTGCAAGGCATGTGACATGGGAATGCAAAAGACTTATGCTCTGGGAATAAACTTTTAAACACTGGCATAAATATAGATTTTCAGTGAGTTTTTGCATGTTGATAGTAAACACACGTCACTGAGACAGTAATTATAGCAGATATATGTACTGAAGAAACTTGCACAAAGATTGTGCAATATAAGCCAGCAGGTAACAAGGCAGGTTTTATAAACCTGATTTCCCTTGAAGGCTACTGAAGCACATATCTTCAGTACATTCTAGAGTCTAACAATAATTTTGTCAGAGCATTTTTGACCGGAATAATTCAAAACTATTATGAAATGGTGCTTTGTGTTATATATGGATGATGTGTCAAGAGTACCACCGTAGAGGACTTTCCTTTGCCTTTGATTCAGTGTCTGTCTGTCAAAATATGCTTCCTCACTCATTATCCTTCTACATTGCCGTTTTACCGGAGAAAGCGTCTTTATTCCTCGAGTCTGATCTTTTAGAAACTGTCACAGCAAGCAGATCTCTCTGCCTTGTGAGACTAGAAATTTGAATTTAAATTTCTATCGGAGATTCCTTATACCTTGGGTTAAATTTTGTACAATTACTGTAGAGTTCATTTCAGAAAAGTAGCTTTATGATATTGTAGTCTTTGAGAATACATTGAGATCTGAATTTGCTTCATGGCTGCAGGCTGTGTGGGCCCCAGTGTGGTCCTTATTGGGCTCCAGGGGAACAACCTGCTTCACCATGGATTTCTCCAAGGGGTTCAGGGCAATTTTAGCTCTGCATCTGGAGCATCTGCTCCTCCTTCTTCATCATGATCTTGGTGTCTGAAGGACTGCTTCCCTCATGTTTCTCTCATGTTTCCCTCATGTTTTCCTCACTTCTTTTTCTCACAGCTGCTGCATATTTTTTGTCCTTTCTTACATATGTTAACACAGAGGCACCAGCAACACTGCTGATGGGGTTGTGTTTGGCCAGCATGGGCCATGTTTTGGAGCCAGCTGTTGCTGGTTTTGTTTAACACAGGAACAGTTCCTGGTGTCTACTCACATAGATCACCCCTGCAACTTTCCTACCCTCCCACCTCATAGCAAGAGCTTGCTACATATACTCAGTTGAGAACCTGCCCTATCCTTCTTTCTCCCCCACCTCTTGAAGATTAAGAGGATGATATAGGTCACAAAGTTGTGGTGTCTCTAGCTGGTAAATGCAGTATAAATGTGAGCTGCCCCTAAGGATAACCATCATCAGCTGTGTGACTGTCTCATAGAAACACAGAGCTATCCTGTGGGTGACAATGGCTCAGAGAATTGTAATCATCATCATTGCCTGGTGACAATAGTAACTATCCATGCCAGGTTGGTAGCTGAGACAGAAGAGTTAATGCCATGTAGAGTTCAAATTGGGAAGACATTGCTCCTGTTCAGCTTTGAAGGTGATGACTGATGACGGGCAGAGGATTAGAGACCATAGAACTACACTATTGCAAGTAGAGAGTTGTGAGTGAGCAAGTAGTTTGGAACAGTTTACTGTCCTGTCTCAAGCTGGGAAACAGACTTATTTCAATGCAGTATTGTCTCCACTCCTCCACTCCTTTCTACATTTATGTAGCTGCAATCTTTTGCAGGTTTTTGAGTAAATTTGAATTGTAATAGGAATGAGAAGTAATACATTATTAATATGTAAAGAGAGAAAACTGGTGATATCATCAGAAAAAAGAACAAGAATGGTCTTTGAGCTAACTGGCTGATAGAGAAAATTTTATAATTAATTAGTGATTCTTTCCTACTTTGGAGTCATTCAGTGTCTGTTGACTTCCAGCATCTTTGTGTAAATTAACTTTTAAAATAATCTTAAGGCAGGCTAGATCTTAGTTGTAAGAGAAACCTATGGCACAAAGTGCAGAGCCCTTCTTCAGATTAATCACATTTTCATTAACAAATCCTGCAACTGAAGTTCAATGAGTATGGGGAGAAAGTAAAAATAAATGGTTTAGGTTTGTTTTTTTTTTTTACAGTTGTATTTATTAGACAAATAAAATTCAGTGGATTTAAATAGTAAGATAGAGATGAATGTTAATACAGCTGCATATTGTAAAACTAAATACTTGAACTTAAAATGGTATATAATCTGTTCCAGTAAATTATTTCTATAAATTTTAAAATGTACTGCTTTAAATTTAATATGTAACTGTTGCTTTCATGTCACTACTTTTTTCATACTTTTTACCATTCACATTAAACATTTTTGCAATGCATTAAACATTTCGCAAAAATCCACTTACATAATTTGTATTCACTGGCTTAAACAACTTTCAAAATAGAAGTTAAAATGCTTTTTCAATGAGCTGATAGTTGAATCTTGTTTTAAATTATTCTAAGTTCCTTAAGTGGTAGATCGCTAATGTTTGTTACAATGAATCGCTAGGGAAACTTACCATATGGAACTCTTACCTTCCTAAAACTTTACAAAGAAACACAGAAAGCATTAATCAGTTGAGAACTGGGAGCTACTCCTCCCTAGTACCTGCTGTCTTTCAAAAAGTAAGGGGGTGCTTAAAGACTTTGTATGCTGCATTTTGTAATGTACGAAAAAGACATGGAAAATTTAGGCTTCTTTATTCTTCCTAAGGAGGAAATTCTGGAAATAACAAAGGTAAAGGAAATGACATCTAAACAACTCTTACCTTACATTATGACAGGATTGTTCCGTAAATGTCAGTGACTTGAATTCTGCTGTACTTTAGTACTTTGGTGTAACTAGGAGAAATCTGTCATTCCAGGTAGCTTCCAAGACTGCCAGCAAATGACTGCAGGAATAGGGTTATTTTCTAATATCTGGTTATTACAACAATGGGCAGAAAAGCCAATGTATTGCTGAGCTTCGAGGTTACTCTTGCTTTATTTGAAAAAGCATGGAGCTAAATGCTGGAATTGAAATTATTTGTCTGAGCCATTAATTTAACTATGAAATTTTATATTTTCTTGGGCACTTAATCCCATTGTGTTTCAGTTCCAATCTAGAGAGAATATTGGTAGCTTATTGACTTCCTGTTAGGAAGTTGAAAAAGTAATTTGTGAAAATTTCAGAAAAAGTATGAGTGTGCAAACAATAAAACTACATGCATAAAGAAAACCATGGGATTAATTTATGGAATTACTTTCATGGATCAGGTTGATTGGACAATGAAAGCTTTAAATTGGGGGATTTTTTTCAATCTGTCGAGCCCTCAGCTTCTGATTTTACTGCGTTGTGTCAGCTGTCATGTTGAATATCTCTATCTCAACTAGGTTCCCTTTGATAGCATGGATTTATTCTTATATGTTTTGTTGCTTTAGAAGTGCTAATCCATTTTTTTGTTAGTTTTAATATAATTTGTGTGAATATGATTCTTCCTTTCAAGTCTTTTAGTTTGGGGGGAGGAGGGTTTGCTTATGCTTTGTACCTCTACCTCACTACTCCCACTATAAAAAGGAGACTTCATAGATGAATTGAAATACATTATTTTCTTGGATTTGAGGAAAATTTTATCTTTCCTTTTTCTGTTGCATTCTGTACCGAACGTATGCTTTGGTAGTTGCAATTATTTGCTTAAGAGGAGAACAAGAACAAAAAGGACCTCAGGGTGTGTTGTTTTGTCCAAAACTATCATCTCAGTGTGACATTTGATTTAATACATGTGGCGGAGCAAGAATTGTTTTATCAAGTTCTTAAGTAATTTTGTAAGTTTTATAAGAAGTTTTATGTTATGGTTCATTCCACTGTGCCCACATTTTCTGTAACGGTTCCTCCCCTATGAGTTTGCTGTATAGCAAGTTGTTTCATGTCAATCATCCCACCCCCCACCTGTCCTTGTCAATCCCCTCTCCCCCCGGCTCTGGAGCATCCTGTCTGTCACTTCGGGACCCCTCCCTGGGCTCAGGAAATTCCCAGGAGAGGTGTCGAGTGATAGGGTGGTGCCTGGGAAATCCCCTTTTCCCCCCTTGTGAGTGGTTCTATGTTTACAAGTGGACACCCCCTGTGATCCCCCGAATTCCCTGATTTGCTGACCTGTCGTTGCCACCCCTGAATCCTCCCCCGTTTATAAGTTCAGGGAGGGAAATTCGAAGGGGCTCTCTCTGGGCACTTGGAAGAGTGGCAGAGCTCCCGCCACTCTGACTTTATTAAACCATCATTAATCCTGCCTAGTAGAGGGTCACCTTTTGTCCACCGCTGCAGTCACGACGCAATTTGGGCCAGCCGCCGGTGGGGAGCCGAGTCCCACAGGAAGAGGTTGCTCGCCTGCTTGCAACCCCGACCAAAACGCTTTGGCCGCTGTGCAGATCTGAGCCAGCCTGCCAGGCGTGGAAGGACACAGCCACAAATACAGACGGTGCTGGAGACGTCTATGGTCACAAATAAGGCTATATAATATTTTACATAGTTCTGGCTATTTATTTATTTATTAATTTCTAGTAGGAGCTGTGGAGAGATACAGTTTTATAGTAGCATACTTTACTACCGAATTTTAATCTATGGTTTCCTCAGAGATTCCTTCCACTCCAGCACTTTCACAATTGTTGGTTTTAATATGTTACAAGATGTAAACATCTACCAATATAGAATAACTGTGAGGGAAGATAAAGACAAATTTAATGGTGTCCAAAGGAAAACAGGGTTGTGTCTTGTTTCTCAGCAGTGGATTACAAATTTGAATGTCAGGATTTGGATTTCTGGGTTTTGCTGAATATATAGAGATATAAATCACATTTTACCCCCTGTGAAGTTCCCTTTAAATAACTTTAAGCATTTTGAATTGACAGCTGCTTGACATCTTATTTCATTATCTTGTTTCATATTCTGCAATTTAATTGGGTCCCTTTGCTTGACTTTGCTTTGCTCTGCTTTGTTTTGTGTTATTACTGAAATTGAAATAAATTACAAATGGCAAGGGAGATCTGTGGTCCTCCCTTTTTATAAGACACTAACAAAAATTAAGTTAGTGTGCTCTTTCCGTAGAAAAATAAGAGGTAGTTTTGCCAACATTAATGCTGAAAGAAATTTTCTTGAACAATGACAGTCTGTCATGTCTAAGATATTTATTTCTTCTTTCTAAAAAGATGAAAGGAATATTTAGTGATTGACCCTGCTTTCTGTAGCTGCTTTATGCTGTGATCTCACAGATTATGTTTGAATAAGCAGGTTTGTTTGGGTTTTTTTTCAGTTTAGGCTCTCAGGGGTTTTATGCTTGTTTCATTTGCATTTTGCCTATTATGGAGGATTATTACTAAAAGGCCAATAATACAACATTTACATTTGGGGGAGTGGTAGGTATAAGCACACAGCTATTTTCTGTGAAACTGTGTCCCCTATTTCAAGCATGCTTCCTCTTCCTTTGTTTTTTATATGCATCTTTAAAAAAGGGATGGTTTTTATGTGTGTATTTTACCTGCACCTACTTTATGTGCTTCAACATACATTTTTGATCAGTTTTATTTTCCTTGTCACACAAAGAAAGTTTGCATAAAAATTATGCTCTAGTGTAAGGTTACTACAAATACTTCCAAACTTGGTTGAGTCAGATTAGCATGTTGGTGCTGCTTGTGATTGCTCACTGGTCTCTATAAAATGCAAGCTTTAAACCGAAAGACAAAATTAGCAACCATTAGCATCTTCTTTAGCACCTTCATTAGCATCTGCTTCAGCACCAATTATGCATAATTTATCTTTATGCAGATAAAAATCAGATAAATGCTGATTTAATTTTAAATAGCTATTAAAATTAGAACTTGAACAGTGAGAAACTGAAATTTTCTGTTGTTTCAGTTGGTTAATTACTTTTTTTTAAATCTTTGATTGTTTCTCATATATTATGCCACGTAAAAATATAAATGATTTACAGAGTTTTGGGGGTTCAAACTAGAAAAAAATTATGTGTGAATCTCAAAATAGTAAAATAAATAATCCACCCTGGTTTTAAACTCCATACAATGTAACAGAAATTAGTCAGTTATCTTTTCTCCAAGTGCTAATTTGATATCTTAAAATGAATGCAGATTCATAGTTTTGGGAGAAGAAGAAAACCTTACTTTTTGGTATATTTGTAATGAAATTATTAGAATAATGAAGATAGCAGATAGGTCAATACTTCTGTAAACTTCCCTGTGAAAACTATTTTTAAGATTAAAATTTGCTTTTTACTTGTTCTGAAAAAAATCAAAGTAATAACTTAAAATATATATTCTGCTTTGATATTTTGCATCTGATTTTACAAAAAATTACAAAAAAGACTTTTTATTAGAATAAAGCATACATAGAAAGGAAGATGAAAATTGCATGAAAGTAGCAGGTTTTGGTGGGGGACACTGCTGGGACAGTCTTTGGATGCCAGGGGATTCCCTGGGGGGGCATTAGCAATGAGTCACACCTTAGCCCTTTGTTGTGAATAAAATGCTACTTTTTTTTTTTTTAATTTTATATTTTTATTTTTATAAAATACTCAGCTAATCTCAGGAAACAGCTGCAAGGTGTGAGTGAATGGCTGTGTGTCTGACAGTAGATCACAACCAACCCATCACAACACAGAAACAGTTCTGTCTCAAAAAACAAAACAAAACAAAACAAAACAAAACAAAACAAAAACAAAAAAACCACTTTCCTTGAAAACTGGAAAAAAACACAAACTAAATCTTGAAAGTGTATTACCAAAATGTTGGAAGTGAAAGTAAAACATGAGTAAGCGGTAAGTGATTTCTCTCATCTCTACTCAAAAGATTCTCTACTTTGAAGAAAACTTTATCAGACTGAATCATTTGTGTTCACAAATAGGACATACATTAAGTCCTGATCAGCAGTGTCCAAATAATTAATGACAGGAGGTTTATGCTCACTTTCACAGTGTTGTAATTACAGAGGGACATGACATTTGCATTACACCTACAAATGTGTGTGTGGGAGGTTGACTCTTTTCATTATGGCTGTACAGGTTAAAGTGCAGGAGCTCAGGATCTGCCTGAATAAATTATTTATGTGCTCCAAATGTGCAGGTCATTAAATTAAAGAACAAACACTGATTGCTTCATATAGCATTTTATTTCATTTGGAAAATAATCCATAGGGCAACTTTGTTCGTGCCCTGTTTGAGTCAACTGTTTGTATATTTGTGGTTTTCATCTCTTAGATGAATGTTATTGATGTTTGGGAAACTAGCAAGATAGAAAAAAATATTTTTTAATACTGGTTTTACATTTTGATTTAAAAAGTGGTGGTTTTAATACTTATTTTAAGCTTCACTATGTCCTTGGCAATAATAACATCTTCAAAGATTTTCAAGTGCATGACGAGAGTATTTTTTTTTATCCTTCTAAGGATTCTGATGTGGTGCACCTACAATTTCGGCACTTCTTGTTAGTTCAGACAGTGTAAAACACTTAAAATTTGAAAGCACCTATATAATGTTGTGTAATTCCAGTCCAAAGCTTCTTTGACTTTAAGTCATTTTATTTTGATGAAGAACAAAGAAATGCTTTTTTGTCCTTCCACATGGAAATAGTATGAATACAGTTTTGTAGGTGCAATTGACTTCTTTCTTCGGGATATATGTACCATGTTTCCAAACCAAGCTGACCTAAATGTGCAAAACCCTTTTAAATGAGATTTGAGAATTCAATGGAAACACAATCTTCCAATTTTACCTTTGCATATTTGGAGAATGGGGAATTAAAAAAAAAGGGAATGCAGAGCATGACTGGAATGAAAAAAGGGGTGAGAATTATAGCTAGTGCAAACCAGTTTTCAATATTTCCTTTATTTCTAGCTAATATAGCCCAGAATAAGCAAGGAACTTGCATTTACATCCCTTTAAATAAATTGTTTTACAAGATGGAGAGATAATTCTATTCTTTGAGACACAGTTAAAAGATATCATGATCCCATGCTGTATTCTAATTCAAGGGCCAAATGCATATTCAGTCCCAATCTTCTGACCCACAGAGATGAAAGAATAGTATGATAGAATACTTGGTTAGCCAGCTTCCCACCCATCTCACAGACTTATATCCAGTCCATATTTTGTAACTTTGTTCACAAGAAACTGTGGGAAATGGTGTGGAATGCTCTGATGTAGGCCAGGCAAACAGCATTCACAGCTCTCCTCATGCCACCAGAATGTTTTATGTGTTGTACAGTGTGACCAGGTCAGTTGGGAATAACATTCTTTTGGTAAATCTGCTTTAGCTTTTCCTAATCACCTGTTTTATTTGACTTGCAATACTTTCTAAGAGAACTCTCTCCATTATTTCCCTAAGGACTGAGGTAAGACTAGTGGGTCTCTAGTTTTCTGAGTTCTCTTTTGTGCCCTTTTCGGTCGATATATTTATCCTCTTCTAGTCATCACCCAGATGTTCCCTGATTTCCACAATTTTGCAGATATCAAGACAGTGGCCTGGCAAAAGTCAGCTATTTGCCTTAACACCCTGGAGTGGATACACCCAGACCCATAAATATATGTGGGTTGAGCACTTGCAAAAGTCTGCAGACCAACCCTTCCTCCGCTACTGCAGGGCCAACACAGAATTACTATAGTTACTTAATCCTGTGATGTGGATACAAAAATATAAGTGAAAACAGTCAAAGATGGTATTAAGAACCTCTGCCCCATCAGCATTCCAAGTGAATATTTTGCCTGAGCTGTTTTGTATTGAGCCAGTCTTTCCTGCACTTCTGCCTATTGCTTACCTGTCTTAAGGACTCTTTCTTACGCTTGAAATCTTTGGCCAGTTTTGGTCCTAGCTGAGACTTAGACTTTCTAAAAATTAGTTTTGTCATTCTCAGAAATAGTTCTAATATTTTTGTTTGTTTGTTCAAATGGCACTTTCAGCTATTCATGGAATTTAAAAGGTCATTTATTTTCTGGGTTTTCTGCTGAAAAAAATAATTTCTTTTTGTTTGTGCATTACAAAGATTTTTTTATTATTATTTTCCTGTTTTTCCTTTCAAGTTTTTTCCTTCATTAATTCTCAGTTTTGAACACTAATCAATGTTCATTGTAAGTTTATAATGCATATGTTGAGGCACTTACTGTATGCTATCACAAGATGACTAATTTCACTAAGAAAGTGTCACAGCTGTGATCAAATATATTTTTAATATGTTATAACTCTCCACTCACTTGCTTTTTTTGTGTCATATTTGTTTTTCCTAGTAATAATAGAAAAATTAAATTAATTCCTCTGCTACTCTTTTGGAGATCTGTAGGGTTTCAAAAACTTGAAATAGGTTATGTCTATACAAAAAGAAAATCACTTAATTACTAAATTACTGTGCCATTAACCAGCTAATGAGAGGACTTGACTTTCAATTTTCAATACTTCTAAAGCAAGGGGTTTATGAGAGATATATTTTGTCAATATTTTTTAATTTTATTTTTTATTATTTTTACTGTTACACTAGTACATTGTAAAGACCTCAATAAGACATAGAGCACTGGTCAATGAACAAGAACTCCATTTCACAAACACCATGTTCACTGAAACTAATCCTACCCAGTAGCAATAAACTTGATGTATTTTATATATTTTATATATTCCCTTATCAGTGTAAGCATTGGAAAAATTAATCTAAATTTCAAAGAAAAATGAGTAAGGGCTGAAAGATAATTTTAGTTAAATTCAGCTTTTTTATTAGGAAAATTAAATTAACTTTGAAATTAAAGCAATATCTTTACAGTTAAAACAATATCATCTTATGAGTTGCTTACATCCAAGGTGTGCAATTAAAAAATAAAAAAGTTGCATATTTGATTGTTTTGCTAAGTTTACTGGTGAATGGCACTAAGAAAGATTGACTTTCAAAACAGTTTTATTTAGATTTATTTTAAAAACATTTATGTTTTTAAATACTTTTAATACTTTTAACTCTTTTATATACATTAAACCTAACATGTTTAAAATGTGTAGTTGGACATAACAAAACATTTTCAAAGAAGTGAAATATCTGCAAAATAAGTGCTCAGTACTTCAAATATTAGGGGATATTGATTTTGACTCTAGCAAGATAAAATTATATTGAGATATTTTAAAAATATCTTTGTTTCTTTGTGAACTCTGAATGTGCTGCTTGGAGACATGAATGTAGGAATTAATCCCACTGAGGTCTCTTGACTGTTCTTAGCTGCCAATAGTGACAGACCCATTTTTAAAGGTAATTGCTATGTTCCAGTTATTTAATATCCTGTTCATAAATTAGGCATCATTAATCCATATTTTTTCTTGTTCTTTTCTTGCTTTACACTTTCTCCTTAGCTTTTCATATATTTTTTTCATCATTTCTGTTTCATAAAATATGACAAGCTCTTTCTGATAGCAGAGTGAGCTCAAATGAAGAGAAATGACAGAATAATCATACTAAGCAGAACTGAATAACAATAGTGTTTGTGTATCAAAAATATTAGTTCAGAAATTTAGAAGTAATTCAGCTTTTAGACAGTTTGTTAAAATACAGTGCTCGTTTGAATCAGGCATGGAAAAATTTAAAATATTTTACCAGACAGCATTTATGTAAAACAAAAATTTGCAGATTAGGGTCCCTTTGGATGAAAAAGTAATTCACCCCATATCTGGAAAAAGGAACTATTGGCATTTCAGCCTCTGATGGTAGAATTTATCATCTGTGTCATTAACACATGCTGCTGAATTTGGGAGGTTGATGCTTTGACACTAATACAGTGAAACTTCTGTGTATCAATATGTTTCTAATGAAGTTTCTAATAATACATGATTTCTAACAGACCATTCACTTCCAAAAACTTGTTATTTAAGAAAGAGCACAGGATTTTGTTGAAAATTATGCTCTATGGCCCAATATAATTTCCTGCCACCTTTTGCAGCTTAGTTCCTGATCTAAGGTCCCGGGAAATTGTTTGATATGGTAATTTCTTTCTTCAGTGAATGACGTTTAGTTTACAAAATAATTCAGGCTTATAAAGTGTTTTCAAATTTGCTTATTACCCTCAAAGATTTTATTTTATTTTATTTTAGTTAGTATCAAATTAGTTAAGGCAGCTGTTGGAACTTTTAAAAATATAAGGCAGTAACATGGATTTCTTATGTATTGAGGAAGGACTAGTATATAATGTAGAGTTGGACATTCAGTCTATAAGAACAGCAGATTTCTGTTAGAGGTGTCCTTCAGATCTGATGCATGTACTGGTACTTCATTTAAGAATATAATTAATTTTGAATAAATGTTTGCTCACTGTATTAAGAGGTTTTGCCAAGTATAGAATCTCAGTGTAGAGGACACCAAAGGGTAGCAGAACTATACCATAACAGAAGTCCTTCACAGCTGACATATCAGAGCAGACCCTCTCTGGAATGCTGCATCCAAAACCACCTGAATGAGACAGTTCCTCTTCTCACTGACGTGGTTCTTGTTGCTCCTTTTAGGCCTGCTGAATACAGCATGCACTTTCCTTGTTGTATCTTCTGCTCTTCTCTCAGTTCAATTCTGCTGTTTTGAATATACAGAACAAAATCTGGAGAGCGTACCTTGAGAGTTTTCATTCATGTTTAGTGTCCCTATGTGTCTGGCAAGCAAATGCTATTTACATTTGTGTCAAAGACCTGGCTGGTTAAAAATCAGCTTTCCTAACTTTTAATTTCTATGTGATTCATATAAAGAAGGCTCAAAATCTGATACTCCTAATGCATTGGGAAAGTTTCTGTTATGTATAAGGCACTCAAATATTCCTCATTTGAATTGTACAGTCTTAAGTTTCAGTGTCACTGTCTTCTGACAGTTAATTTCCTTGTAACTTGAGCCTTTGGGATCAAGAATTAGTAAGGGTGGGGTTGGGTTTTTTTTTTCTTTTTGTAAATACAATAGTATCTTGTGTCTGTATGAGGATCAAAAACCTATAGTATAGTAGCAATTCTGCTAGAGAATCAAAAGTCATTTCTGCTCCAAAGTCCTGAAGGCTTCATTATAAACTTTATAATCTGATATTAAATATGTCTTTTTAATCATAATTTCTATGACCCTTGACCATTGGCCACAATGCTCTTCTCTTTTTAATTACTCTTTTGCTTTAGGAATTATTTGCAGCTGTGGTAACAAGTTGTGCTATTTTTATTAACTAAAATCTGACAAAACACCAGAAGTCTTCTGTCTCAGTGTGTCAGGGAAAACCTGTCTTGAAAAGGCATCATTTAGACTATATGACATTAACAAGGCAACCAAAGAGCAAAACATGTTCTTAGTATATTTGTTTCTTGGCAACTGATAAACTAGTTTCTCATAACCAGTTTTCGGAAATGGCTGTTAGAACATATTAAAAGTTATTGACTTGAGCTAGATATTAGGACAAAGAGAAAGGTTCACTATGCCTCTTTTATTCACTGGATTTTCTCAGAAGCCTGAGTCATTTCCTCTTTCCCCATGACGGATTTTTTAGCTGTTCCTTCCTTGTTAGAATCACACAGATGGTGTGATTATTTTACTGCATTTCTAGGGCTTCTTTTTGAATTGTTTCTCTTTGAATTGCTTTGCCTTTTTAAACAGCCTGTTCCTCAAGCCTTTTTGCTCATTACATTGTGGTATAAGTCAAGTAATGTGTGGCCTTTCCAGTAAATCACTAAATCTTGTTACTACCTTTTTTTTTTTTTTTTTTTAACTATCATTTAAGAATGACTTTACTCTGTAAGAGCATTCTACTTCTTATTTTATTATTAGCACTGTAAAGGTTATTATTTCCTTTGACAGGTCAAAATTATTTTGTAGTGTCCCAAGATGATCATGTGTGATTTAGTTTACTAAGATTTGTACTGTTTTTTTCAAAGTATCTTTTTATTCCCTTTTAAATGTTCAGGTCAGAGCTATTGCAAAATTAAAATAATTAAGAACATGTGTTTTTCATTTTGCTTTTTGCAGACAGAATAAAACAAAAGGGTACACAGCAAACAAACAAAAAACTTAAATAGAAATAAACAATAAACAATAAAAGAAGTTGAATATCAGATGGAAATGGAAATGTCAAGCTTTATAAAGACCAGATATCTTAGGATGGGAAACACACACATGTTTTCAGGGGGCAACATAGTGTTTCTGTTTCAGCAGAAGTGTGTCTGTGCCCCTGAGTCATGACAACTAACCATTTTCCTGTGCATGAAGGAAAATGTGGCAATTCTGATTGATGAAAGACCTGTGAGCTATTGGGAGCCAGTATTTCACAGAATCGTAGAATGGTTGGGATTGGAAGGGACCTCAAAAGGTGATCCAGTCTGTTGCTTTCCCCATGACATCAGACGGCCGCCGATTGCAAAAGACGAGAGTCTGTTCCCGGCTTCTGATGGGATTTTACGGCTTTTATTCTCAAGTCCTGCTTTGATTAGTCACACTGTCCCGATGGCTCGCCAGTGCCCGAGTGCCCTGGTCCCTCCCCTGCCGTGGCTTTTTCCCCAGGCGGCAGGGCCCAGAGGCACCACCCCATCAGGGATACGTGGGAGGGGGAACAGGGTTCTCATGGGCACTGCTGGGCAAGGACAGATCACATGATACATAGACAAAACATTACAAATCCGATGAAATATAAACTAAATTAATGCATTACAACACCAGTCCAACCCCCCTGCCAATACAGGGTCACCTAGAGTAGGTGGCACAGGAACATATCCAGAAATGCTTTGAACATCTCCAGAGAGGGAGACTGCACAACCTCCCTGTGCAGCCTGTGCCAGTGCACTGCCATCATCAGTGTAAAGAAACTCTTTATCAAGTTAGGGTATGATTTCTTATATTTAATTTATGGTCATTTCTCTGTGTCCTGTCTAGGTACCGCTGGAAAGGGTCTGGCACCATCCTCTTGGCACCTGCCTTTGAGATATTTGTGTGCATTGATGAGCTCCTTTCTCAGTCTTCTCCAGACTAAGCAGGCCCAGCCCCTGCAGTCTCTCCTCCTAAAATACTCCTGAACCCCAATTATCTTTGTGGCCTCCACCAGATGTTCTCCTTGTCCTTGTGGAACTGTGAAGACCAGAGCTGAACACATCGCTCCTGGTGTGGCCACATTAGGACTGAGTAAAATGGCAGGATCACTGCCCTCATCCTGCTGGCCACAGTCATCCTGGTGCACCCCAGGATTCCCTTGGCACTCCTGGCCACAAGGACATTGCTGGTTCATGAGCAATTTGCCATTCACCAAATCCAAATTCTTTCTCCACAGTGCTAATCCCCAGTGTCCCAGCCCCATGCTGATACTTGGGGTTATTCCTCCCCAAGTGCAGCACTCTACACTTGCCCTTGGTGAATCCCAAGGTCCTGCTGAATGTCAGCAGAGCCTTCAGGTGTATCAGCCACTCCCTCCATTTTCATATCATCCACAAACTTGCTCAAGATGCATTCTAGCTCTTTGTCCTGGTCATTGATAGACAAGCTGAATAGGACTGAATCCAGTACTGATCCCTGGGGAATGCCACTGACTACAGCCCTCCAACTGGATTACCACCCTCTGAGCTGTGCCATTCACCCAGGTCTCGATCCATCTCACTGTTTGTTCATAACCCACACTGCCTGAGCTTACCTACAAGGATGCTATGGGAAATGTCAAAAGCCTTGCTGAAGCTGAGTTACACAACATCCACTGCTCTCCTTGTTGGAGTCCAGGGCATTCCTTTGGCTGCCCTGGAGGGTCAGAGACCTGGACAGGGGAGTCTGGGACCAGACCTGGGGTCTGGGGAAGCCCCAGATTATTTACTGCATCTGAATTGCGCATGAAGTTTTTACCAATGTCTTTTAAACATTTTTTTTAGCAGTTAATAACCCTCCTGAATTATTTTCAATGGTTAGTTTACAATTATGGTTTGGAAATCTTTGTTCAATAAGTAAAGAATTGAAGAGCAGGGAACCAAACATTTCTGCAAATGAGAGATCTGCTTGTATGTACTGTCTCCCAGGTGTGCTGTAAGACAAGGATATACACAACGAACAAAAAAAAGGTTGAGGGAGAAAGAGAGAAATGTTATGATAAATGTCTTGCAGTTATAGCAGCAGCTGGGAAAAATAAATTAGAGTCAGATTTTTATTTATCTTAACAGTGCTAACACTTTCAAGGAAATTCTCTAATCATTATTTTACTAGCACTGCATAAAACACATACTAAACAGTGTTTTAGGTGCAGTTCTCATGTCCCATACAGTTATTTTCTCATTAGGCTTGTGATTCTCTCTAAAAAAGAATTTTTCATACTGTGACATGAATATTCTTAACCTGTCAAAAATATTATACTTTACTAACATATCTATGGATCTTTCTTTACAGATGCTCTAAGTAATGAATCAAACAAGGCTTCTACAAAATGACACCAACAGAGATTTTAAATACACAAGGCAATGGGGAAAAAAAAGTATGCGGAAAAGACAATGCATTTTGCCTTAAAACAGTGTTTTCGAAGTAGAGAGTTCCGTTTCAGAGATAAATTTCACCATGGTTATGACCTTCAACTTAGAAAATATTTAGATGCCACCACAGAAAATCTGATATTTTTGTATCAAGTCCAGTGACAACAGAGTAGTAAACAACAGAAGAGATTGACTGCAGGAAGGTCTCATGCTCAGTGTTCTACATCTCTTTTCTATATGTGAGTTTTGTTCAATTTCTTCTACAGGGCACAGTTTGGATATGTCTCACAACCACCCAAAGCAGAAAAAAAAAACAAAAAAACCAAGCACACAAATGAAAAACAGTATTTTTAATTATTTCACCTGAAATGCCTTATTTAATAAATATATATAAATGCCAGTGGGTAGATTTCCTGTTCAGAAGTCATGAGTGCAATTCATAAATGCCTCAGAGCTGGGAAAAAAACAGTGAAAAATGAGTTGTCTATGGCTCTAAAAAAGATTTTTCTAGTAACTTAATACATCCTATTTATTCAATAGGATATGAAGGTGTCCTGTGAAAAGAAATGGAGAATTCATTGCACTTGAAAGGAAAAAGAAAATTTCTTCTTTCCAGAGGAAAAAAAATCATTTCCATTCTTCTATGAGGTCTAGTTAAAAAATAATGTGGGTTTTCACAATTGCTACCTAAAATACTCTGTCCTGTATGTCTGAGCTTCAACCTGGCTTTTCTGTGTTTAATTATGTTTCTGAAAGTATATTTAAATGTTTTAATGAAGCATCTAAATTCATAAGCAGATCTACCACTATACCAGGAGATTCCTTCTTGTTTACAGAGAAAAAATGGCTGAGGTGGGCAGGGACCCCCTGAGATCTCCTAGTCAAGACCTTGTGCTCAGCAGGGTTAGTCTGAGCAAGCGGTTGTTCCCTCCAAGATGCCCTTCTTTTTCTAGAAAAATTCAAAGTGAATGCTTGGGGATGAAATGGCTACTCCTTGGGGCTAGACAAATTTGTAATATATTCCACCTCTAGTCATCAATTATGCCAGTTTGCTGGCAGTTAAAATAATGGCTTGATAGAGAGATCTTTTAGGCTGTTCCACAGAGATTTATGTGGACTATACTGCACTGTGAAGTTTAAACAGTAAATCTACCACAGAGTGATAATTGAAGAAACCCTAGAAACTGGGAAAATGGGAAAGTAAAAGAACCATGTAGCAGTACACCCAGAGAGGGTAGGAATTCCTCTAGTGAGGAGAAAGCAGAATGAAGCGTTATCAAAAACTAACAACATCACTACTGACGCTGAAGTTTCCCACCTTCCCCTTAATTGTATTCTACTTGCTGCTCAGTTTCTCACAGTATTCTGGGATTGTAAACAATACTTTATAATAAAGCATGCAAGTGATCTATCTCTAACAGGGATGTCTATAACAACCTTAAATTATAGTAACCTGCATTCTAACTGGTCTATGAAATATTATTCTAATTCACCATAAATATTGTTTTCAGTAAAATATTTTCTTTATTTGATTATGTTTTGTATCTCTGGAAAAGGCCTACAAATATTTCCCAAATTAATGAAAATGAAGAAATTTTGTTAGAAAGCTGAGACCTTCTTAATTATTGCATGTTTAGCTTGAGACTGCTGGCACCTTGAATAAATTTTGAGTCTTAATGGCATCTTCATGAATATAAATGTAGAAGCACTGCAGGGAACTTCTTCACATCACACCACAGCTTCAAATCACATTGTTCTTTCAATGCATTTTACCACAGTAGTCACAAAATGCAAGTTTTCTCAAAATCAATTCTGGGTCACTTTGATTTGATTTTAAGTTAAGAAAAGAAATTCTATGTACCTTTTAAAATGGTTATATGTTCTATTTTTGTTATTGTGAAACATGATGAAATATTTTCTAATTCACAAATACAGTAACTCTCTCTCTTTCACAGGTAGAATTGATGATAATCAACTCTTTCCAAGTATCTTACTGAGAACACATATACTTAAACTGATAAAATTGTCAATTTTTTCAGCATCTCAGAGGGTAGAGTTAGATTCGATCTTAAAAATGTATTCTTTACAGTGAGAATGATGAGGCACTAAAACAGGCTACCCAGGGAATTTGTGGATGCCCTATCCCTGGAATTGATCCAGGTGAGGTTCTACGGGGATTTTGAACTAGAACCTGGTCTTCTGGAAGGTGCCCTTGTTCATGGCACAGAAGTTGGAATTAGATGACTTTTAATGTCCCTTCCAACCCAAAACATTCTATCATTCTATGATTTGCATTTCTTGATGTTGTACCTATAAATTTTATATTAAATTGAAAACCATGTCTCATTTGTAATGCTCTGTATTTCATATGAATATGTAAAACCTTGATGGTCAACCTTGAAAGTGAAGTACACAAGAATTGGAAGTTGAGTATTTTGTATCAAATCATAAATCATCCTGTAATAGACTATGACTAAAAAGTTCTTTAGCATAGAGTTCCTGTCAATGTCAATTATGCATTTGTTAAGTCCACATGGTATGAAATTTCCATCCTGCTAATACAATTAAATATCTGGACTATCTTACCCAAACCAGGTACCGAAGCCTCCAGTGCTCTTACAAATGTGGTTATGTTCGTGGTTATGTGGTATGATATCTTTTCTAGTTATGTGGGTGTTGCAACTAATTTAGTCTGAACAGTCAGTTCCTGAATTATGCAGGTGTTTTGCAAATATTCTGCCCAGTTACTATATGCAGGTGTCATTGCTAGACAAACACGTTTGCTTCTTACATATCCATCATGATATGATACAAAAGAACATAACTCTCACTACTTACGTAAGTTGCCATTATTTAATCCACAGAAATTTGTGAATATTTACAGGGCCCTCATTGTGCTGACATGAACTAAATTAATTGCAAGCTGATTTATCAAAATGAGACCTTCAGATGCTGTGTCACAAAATTGAATGATCCAGGGGAGAATTCCTGGTACAAAAACAACAGAATATTCACAGGCATTTTTGTGTCCAAAAAGGAGTTAACTACTAATTTTAAATGCTAGTGAATAGAGAACACCAGAAAAAGGAGATATAGATATCTACATCCATATTCTAAGTCTTTGGATCTCATTTTAGTGTGTAATTTTAACCTGTTTACTTGTTTATTCATGGCCAGTAATATGGAAAAATCAGGAGATCTGAGTCCTATTACTATCAGAACTGCAATTTTGCAGTTAATCTATTCTCATTACAGGTTTATCACAGAATTTATTTATTAAAAACTCAAACAAATTTAATCTCTGGGAAATTTAACAGTCAAAACATGTAAAATCTAGACCACTACCCAATTTATACCTCTACATTTAACCCACAAATTAGTAATATCTAGAGTGCAAACACTTCAAATTAATTCCTGCCCTTATGACTTGTTTGGTAACCTCAGTAAATACTGCTTAAATTGAAATAATCAATAAGGAATTTTGTTTTATTGTGAGAAATATTGGATTGTGTTGTAAAGCTGATCTGTACACACAGGTGCTTTAGTGCTGCTGAAAATATCCATTGCAAATTGAGTTTTCCTTTGGAGTACAAAGACTAAAACCCAGTGTCTCAATATTTTATGTCTTAACTCCTCTCAAAATGATCAGTAGCTGCAGAATCTAAGTATTTTGAATATCTAGGCAGAAAGGATTTGTTTTGTACCTTCATTGTTACAGCTAGTAAACAAAACTGCTCCATCTACTGTGTTTCCATGGATTAATTTTGTGTGACTAAATATGTGTGACGTGCATAAGAGCAATTATTTTTTCAATAAAGAATTCATATAACAATGTATGTGACTAAATACTTAGGCATGGAGGACAAGACTTGAGTATTTACACTAAATTCAGTGAACCCCTCAGAATATTTTACATATATGTATTCCAGAAAGTAATGGCAAAGTTCTCACTGACTTAAAATCAGAGTGAAACTGTGGAATATGTTGCTATGCTAAATTTCATACCTATGCTGTGAATAACACGTATGCAGTAAATATATTCCAGCACCATAAATATTTTATATTGTGTGCTAGGGAAAAGTAGGGAAGTACTTTCTTTTTCCCTTGTTTTATTTTGGTTTGAAAATTCCGCTCCTCTGTCTGCTGCTATTGCATCTCTTAGTGTGCTGTTAGGCAGAAGGTCCACAGGAACAATGATCTAGGGGATAAACTGTGAAAGAAAAATACTTGACTTAGCTTGATTTGCAAAATTGTCAGGAATTTAGTCATTGATTTTTCTAGAAAGTGATGTGGTGGATTTCTGAGCTTACAGAAGGGTATTTAACAGGGGTAGCATGAAAAATAGTTATGATTCTGCTTTTGAGGATAATGCAGAAAAATATGTCCTATAGTTATTACTGACAGAGACTCTACAATGTTATTCCATGTAGATTGCAGAGTGCAGCTCTACTTGAACATGAGAAAAATCTGTGATATTAATATAATAATTTTATTTTACCCTTTGACTTAAAATTTTAACCACTGGTTATGGCACTCCTTTCCTTGCATTGATGTCTTCCAAACTGTGCTTCAGCTTCATAGATGTGAGAAAAGAGTAAGAACACTGATGAATGAATAGTGCAATACCGAGATATTTTGACTGCATTTCAGCTGTTTTTCAGTGACAACAGACCACACTCATTTGGTACTAGACTCTGCCCGCACATAGCAGCTGTGGCAAAGATGACTTACTGCACAGAAAGTGCAGTTAGAAACAGACTTCAAAAGCATGTGACCTCAGCAGCTGTATAAGTTTCAGAGGCCTGACCAGACAGAAACTTCAGCATGACCTTTAGACAAGAATATAAACATATCTTGAGAAAATTCAAGCGGAAAACAATCCTTGAAGGTTAGAAGAATCAAAGAGTTGTCTATTGCAGGGCAGAGAACTCAGTAAAGCTCAAACATATTGAAATCAAATACATATAATCATGAAAAGCAGCAGGACTTGCTGTCACATGGTCTCTAGAGAAGCATAACCATACACCCTGAAGTATCAAATTTTCTTCCCACCACAAGCAGTGAAATGAAACACTTGAAAGAACACTGGTGATCTTACACACTTCATCTTTCTCATTAATTTAGACTGCAGGAAAACAACTGATGAATAAACTAGGCATAGACATAATTGCCACTGATCCTGACTGCTATTGTGAAGTCCTCATGAGGACAAAGAATCAATATGACCTGCTTTAGGACTTTCAGTGTCCAAATGGCTCTTGCAAAAAAAGGGGCAATTAACAACCATTATCTTCTAATAAAAAATATATCCTTTGCTCTTATTCTATTATTATTGAAGAGGGATCTCTCAGGCTCTGTTTTGTATGTAAGTGATACCTGTGATTTCCTGCCAGTTTTCAGATTCCTTCTTTGGGCTGGGATTTTTTAAATCATGTTAGGAAGGTGATTATCTGGTGAGCCCAGACATACAGGAATTTTATGCCCTAGCCCTTCAAACTCTTCTTAACATTGCAAAGTTGTCAGTATCAAATAGATGAATGACTGCTTGTGCCTGGTGGCAGAGAATAACATTTAAAGTATGCAGCCGCTATGTAAGGTGTCACCTTGTTCAGATGAAAAGCCCTACTCTATCAAGAAAATTGTCACTATTTTCATGAGACTAAAAATACTTGTAGCCACTTTAGCAGCTCTTCAGGTCTCAAAGACTGGCTGGCATAATATGCCTTTCAAAAACAATATATTTTTTCCATATTCAAAAAGATCAATCATTTAGCCTTTGAGGAAAAGTAGACAGAGGATTTTAACATCTCTATCTACATCTGATATTTTCTACCTCTATTAAACTTACGGATAAGAAACGTAGTACTTATTTTCTCTCACCATTTATAATATGTACAATAACAGGACTTCTGTCAGTTTCTCAGACAGACTGAGCAAGACACACTTATGAGACACAGTGAGTCAGGTCTTGATTTCTCATCTGCAGTAACAAAGAATTTTGCTAAATTATGAACAAATCTCTATCATTCAAATGGAAATCTATGGTTAATTGTTCAATATTATTTCACATTTTAAAAATTAGTTAGAGTGAAAAAGAATGTGTGAAATCTTTATAGTTCCAAACAAGCAGGTAGATGCCGTGACCCCAGTCTGCATCCTAAAAACTGCTTTTGGCCAGTAGAATCCCCATATCTGTTTGATTTGAAAGCACCAAAGAATTAGCTGCCCACCTCTTGTGCAAGGTTTTTTGAGTGCCACAAAATAAGTACTTCCCATTCCTGTATCAAGCTCACAAGCTATTAATCTTTCTCTCTGAATGTCTGCTGTGTTTAACTTTGGAATGATGCAATGGGAATAAGTACTGAGCCCAATAGCCTTTCTGTTAAATAAGATTATATGGGTTGTAGGAGATAAGGTAAAAATATTACTTTGCTTGCAGATGCTTGAATGAACTACTGCCTCTCAGGAATGTATCTTATCCATGACTACAGGAAGACTTTCTGTGGTGTGCTTAAGCATGATGTAATTTAATATTTATGAATACATTAATGCTGAGTGCTCTTGTCTGTCTCGGTTTACTGTAATTTCTAGTTTAAAACATATCTGAGTAATCCAAAACTTAGGTGTGTAGGTGTCAAGCCTTTTACTTCCATCATGTTCTTCAAGCATGTTATTTATTTATTTATTTGTCAAACACTACATTAGGACAGGACTCCACAAATCAGACTGGAAAATCATTCTTGCTTCAGAACACATACCTGAAAGGAAAGTGAAAAACTGACTGTGTACCAAAATACTTTTCCTAGAGTTTAGTCTCACAGCATCCCAATTCTACATTACAGCTGAATAAAATGGCTCAGTTAACCTAAAGGTAAACTGCCTA
Organism: Hirundo rustica; assembly: GCF_015227805.2. NCBI lineage: Eukaryota > Metazoa > Chordata > Aves > Passeriformes > Hirundinidae > Hirundo > Hirundo rustica. The sequence goes on along the minus strand of NC_053488.1, from coordinate 62,077,239 downwards.
ATTAAGGCTCCTTGAAACTTAAATGTTCTGTTCCTCTGAGGAATGGTTTTTCCCCTCAGAATCCCCCTGAAGCCTGTGCCATGTAGTTTAACCCTTCTTCCCTATCATACCTACTCTTGACCCTATTGGCTCTGGGCCAATATCTTTCCTTGGCCTAAAACTAGATAAACCCCTGTCTCTTCCTGTTCGCGCTCTCTCTCTCCTCGCTCTCCTGGAACATCACTTCGAGAATAAAGCTTGGATTAGAGCTGGGGTGAGAGCCACCCTTTTAAAATCTTTCTTCTGTCTCTATGAAATATATTTCCCTAAAACCCCTGAACAACTGAGCTAGCTAGAGCCCAGGGGGTGGCTAGAGGGAGTATATTTTACTTAAACCTTCATAATTTCTGTCCTCTGTCCATTTTACATATATAAATGTGGCGGTGCAAGAATTGTTTTATCAAGTTTTTATACAAAGTTTTATGTTATGGTTCATTTCACTGTGCCCCCAGTTCTGTAAGAGTCCATCCCCTCTGAGTTGTTTCATGTCAATCATCCCACCCCCCACCTATCCTTGTCAATCCCCTCTCCCCCCCGCTCTGGGGCATCCTGTCTGTCACTTCGGGACCCCTCCCAGGCCTGGGAAATCCCAGAGGGGCTTCGAGTGATAGGTTGGTGCCCGGGGAAATCCCCTTTTCACTTTTTGTCAGTGGTCAGAGGCTTAGAAGTGGACACCCCCTGTGATCCCCCCGAATTCCCTGTTTTGCTGTCCTGTTGTCACCTCCCCTGAATCCTCCCCCGCTTATAAGATCGGGGAGGGAAATTCAAAAGGTCTCTCTGGCTGGCAGTTTGGAAGAGCTGCAGAGCTCCCACAGCTCGGCCTGAATAAATCATCTTTAAACCTGCTCAGCCGAGAGCCATCCTTTTATCTGCTGCCACAGTCACAACGCTATTTGGACCAGCTGCTGCTGAGAAGCCGAGTCCTGCAGGTAAAGATAACCTGCTTGCATACCCAGACTGAAAATGCTTTGGCCGCTGTGCAGATCTGAGCCAGCCAGGGGCCTGCACCCGCCCGGTGTGGAGAGGCAAAGCCACATAAAACCATGACTTTGTATGGAAATATTTCAAAATACCTAATTTTCAAGTATTTTACAAGGTTAGGTGGAAAATTGAGTCCTCTAAAAGAATGAATAGCAATGTTTCATCTGTGTGAGTCTAATTCCAACTGATGATGACAAGTACTCATCTGAAAGACTTTTTTCCTCTCAAAATTTGTGGTGTCTCCTAAAGTAAATCTCAAAGAAAAGTAATTTTGGTTCCTTTGAGAAAAATATTTACTTCTTGAGGTGTGATAGAATTTTGTGGGGAGCTATAGTTCAGATACCTTATCTTCATTATGAATTAGCCTGTCTTTCCAAAGATGAGTTTTTTAGACAGGCTCACCTCTCTGTAGACCATGTATGTCATGATGTCTGACAAAATGTCTTCGTTTAGTGTAGAGGTATGATTCAACAAACTGCAGCACCTACAGGACATTGACTCATTCGCCTTTCACACAGATATCACCAGATATATCAGATTCTCTTCACCATAAACTTTTGATTTTTTTTTTTTCTCTATTGAGTAGCTATTTTTCAGTTCTCATCTAATAATACACTTCAGTAAAACAAGTATATTCTAATTTTGTATAGATTTGATACTAGAAGGCTATTTTAGCCAAAAGTGAAAAGTTATCTCTAAAGACTATATCAGATTTTGAAATGCAATACTAACAAAAGCAATATACAAAAAATAATTACAACACAATTAATCTTAAGTTGGTAGCCTCCAGTGATTAAATTGCATTCTGTGGCCTGCAGGTAGTGAGATCTCAAGTTGCTTCTTCAAGTTGCTTCTAGCTACCCTATCCTGTAGAAAATTCTGATTTTAATACTCACAAGATTCTCTGAAAATTTCTGGTGTTCTCTTGTTTTATTGACGTATGTTCAAGTGAAAGAATTTATTATGCGTTCTTTATTAAAATTCAAATACTTCATTGTAAAATAATTATCCTTTTGACCTTTTTGAGCGAAATCTCCTTGCAATCACAGTGGATTTTTTCCCTGTGAGATATATTAGAATCCATACAAATATTTTTCTAGATATTCTAGGGTTAAACATCCTGAGAGTAACAGATGCTCAAAATTATCAGGGGAGGCATCCCACCTTTTCCTGGTTACAGCCCTCACTCAGCTGAAGGAGCATAGCCTTATGCAGTACCATAGCATCTTATGCGGTCTACTCTTTAAAAGACTGCAGACTGCAAGTAAATGTTGAGATCTTTCATAGGTACACAAATAATGGTTCTGAGAACAGCTGTATGGCCAGATCTACTGTTCTTTTAAAAAGGAACAACAAGATCTACAAGAAATTCACAGGAAAATAATCTCTGAATGTGTGCTTCCACTAGAGGTTTCTGAACTATCTTCCCTTGGATTTGTCTGTGAGATTAGCTGAACTTGACAGAAAGCAGATAAACTTGGAGACCTTTAAGTACCACAGTTTATGAAGCTGCAGATACAGTATATTCTGCACAGGACAGCTAATATACTTCCTAAAATATTTGTGTTAAATATTTATGAACTACCTCTTTGACATTTAGATTGGCTTGGAAAAAAGATCTGAATTAATCTATATTCACTCTACCAAAAAATTGTAAAATTTAAAACTATTTTAGTTATGATCAGCAGGATATCCAAATACCATTTTGAATTTAAACATCTATCAGATTCCTTTGCAAATGCTGTTGCAAAGCATTCATAAAACAAATTTCTAAAAGCTTCCTTTCAACAACAGTTCATAAAATAAACTGAATGGCTACTTCAGGTTGACCCTAATGAATCTATGCAAATAGAGTAGTCTAGCTCAAGAAATGGGTGACAACTGAATTTTCATCTGTTTCACTTCAGACCCTAGAACTGGATTTAAAACATGATTTGCTACAAATATGACATACTTGTATATGTAGTAGGGGCCAGACTAGGCACAGTACTAACATTATGAAAAATAAGTATCAAAGCTCTTTCCAAGCTTTTAAAGCAAGATATTGCTCACTGAGGAAATTTATGAACATAGTTAAATTAAGACTCTGTATATATGACACCATTAAAGAAGTTTTGTGTTACTTTTTTTTTTTTAAATTAATCAATTTTGACAGCTGTGACAGCACTGCTGTGCTGAAAAGTTGGAAGAGGAAGTGCAAATATCTGAGAATTTTTTGAAACAAAACAGATAAAAAAATATTTAATGGAAAACAGGAGAGATCAAAACTTTCCAAAATGTGTGAACAGAAGGGGGAATCTGTGGCTGGATTTGTTTGTTTTGTCATACATCTTGCTGTATGTTTATTCAATCTTTCTATCATGCAGGTTTCCAGTTTGTGAAATTGAAATACATAATTCTACATTGTTTTGTTAAACAGCTTGGCATAGTCCTTAGACATATGGAAGGCTAGATATCTGCTCTCTTTTTTTCATAGATCATATCAGAATAGATACACCTTTTTCTATGACAGAGATTTATAAATAACATTCAAAATCACTCTCAATAAATATTCATATCACAAAAGTTATGAGTACTTTGGTTGAAAGCAAAGTTACCTTTGCTATCCTAGAGGACCTAAAAAATACCTACACAACTAAGTCTATTCTGAATAAGTAATATACAGTGATGTATTACATGTTTGATTCTCTAGACGCCTCAAAATACAAGTTGTTTTTTTTTTCTCTCTATGCAGGAATACCCAGCAATGCATGTGGATACTCTATTTTTTGTCAAAAGCTGTCATTTTGCCCTTCAGAAATTTATGTTGAAAACCAAACCACAGTGGAGAAATTCACCCATTTTGTTAAAAAGTCAGCAGCTTTCCTTTAGAAATTTGCTGTACTGTTACACAATCAGTTATTCATTGTTTGCCCTGCATTTAGAGTAACTCAGTGTCCAAAGGCATTTTTTGAAATGTTCCTGTCTTGCAAATGATAGTCTGCAGAATGCTCACTAAAGGTCAGGGAAGACCTGGTATGTCCTGTGCTTCTAGTCATACTTACTCAATACTTAAATCCTAAAAAGTGGGAAAGCTTGTACTTGGAAACCTCAGGTGTCTGCAGAAGTAATTCTGTCCACTGACTTCCTGTAAAACATGGGACAATTATTTTACCTGGTTTTATGACTACCAATCCACTGGTTTCAGCATATGTTTTAATAAATAGTCTGCTTTGGTCTACTTCTCAGAACAACTTTTTTGTGGGTTTTTTGTGTTTATTTGTTTTAAACATGTTAATTTGTTTCAGAGATTTTATCTGAAGCTTTGAGCAACCCATATACTAGTTTGGAAAGTATACTTTTCTACTTTGGGCTTGTCCCTACTGTGCTATTCTGTGTGATAGACTTAGTTATAAAAAGTCAATATTTAAAATTTTATATTATTCAGAGGAAGGACTATAATTTGCTGTTCATGTATAAAAATATATGTGGCCTAATTATTGGCCAGCTGTTTTATTCTAACCAAATATTCTGTCTGGACATAATCTTTCTCTTGGGTTGTTTTAAATATACATATTGAGTTTTCCAATATATTTAAAAAAAAAAAAAAAAAAAAGGCTTGAAGCTTGAAGTTATCCAACTTATTAGAAGATCTTCCTATCCCTTTATTATATTTTTACAACTGTTCTTGCTAAAAAGAAAATACATGTATACATATAATCCACAGACAATATAAAACCATGGAATTGCTAATTTCAGTCTTGTCTGCTAACTTTTGTGCAGGGTTCCTGTTAGCTTTATTTGTATAGATAGAGGAGATTTGCAATATAGGTCATGGCACTCAGGAAAGAATACTTACAGTCAGTGTACTTTTCCTTATCAACAGTGTGAATGATTAGCCACCAGTCACAAAATGGCATGGGGATGCAAAAGGACAGCACTGATTATAGGTAAATTAATGTGAACAATTCATTAAATTATTTAGAGAAACCTAATGGGATTTATCAGCGACAATTAGTAATACATGCCAGCAAAGAGCATTAGGATTCATACAAAATGCAGAGTGAAAGCTGCTGAGTGAAAGCTAAACCTGATTTCCTAGATGGCAGTGACAATATTTTGGCCTGGATGTTCAAAACAAGTCACTGTCTTTATATTTTCTTTTCACATTATTTTTTACTGTGCAGATTATGAAAATTTGACTTTGAAAGCCTTCTTCATAATTTTAAGATCTCCTGTATCTTCCTTATAATATTTTAGTCCTACCTTCTATCTTACAAACTGACAAAATTTGTTTCTATAAGGGAAAGCCCAGACAAAAATTTTCTGTGGTGTGATTATGACTAAAAGATATTAGCTTCATTGATATCTTTTCCAAATTAATGATCAGTGAGATATATTATTTTTTGTGTCATGGGTAAATGCTATTATATTTTCACTGCTATTTCTCAACATGATAAGTGCCTATTTCGGTTTGAAAGAGAAAGGTGTGTGTGCTGTAGTTTTAAGTTATTGTTTTAGTAGCATTCTTTTGTTTTGCAAGACTCTGATACCTATTCCATGCAGAAAAATAGGATTTAACTTCTGTTCTAATTCTATCTTTTGGTATGATACTTAACAAAAATAATGTAATTGGGTAAAATGTCTCCTACACTGTGTCTTGGGGATTTGTTTGGCTGGTTTCTGGTGGGTTTGGTGTGGGAGGTAGCTGGTATGATTTTTTATTATTGGTTTGAGTTTGTTTGTTCATTTGTTTGCTTGCTTGCTTGCTTCCTTTGAGAGCAGGGATAGATAATCAGCCCATTTGATCTAATAATTTTTTCTGGATTATAAAAGGAAAAATAAACTGAGTGATAAATCCACAAACTATGAGGTAGTATGCTATTAATTTTAATCAGAAAAGAACATTGAGAAAAAATGAGATCTCTTACCAAATGAATTTTTTCCATGCAGCAGTGCCTGAGAATGGCTCTAAAGCATGGGAGGTAACTAGACTGAAAACAGTGGGAAGTTTTTACAGATTTTTAAATTATTATTTTCTCATAAGACAATACAGCTCTATTTTGAATACTGTAACTGCCTACATGAATTTACAAAAATTAATACAATGAGTATAGGTCCTCATAACCAATTTTTAACAAAGTCTAACATATGGATAAGGAAAAATTGAGTCATTTCTATTACCATTGTGTTTTACAATCACTGAAGAGTGCTTATACAATTTGATTTTCACTTCCTTAGCCCAAAGGTGTTCTTCAGTCGGTCAAACACATCTTGTCTTACAAGACAGCACCACCCAATCCGAATCTTGGTGGCAATGTTGACCTTAATTTAATCTTGTTTTCTAAGTTGCATTCAACACCACAAATACAGCTTTAGACAATTTCTACTTACTAGAGTAATAAGGTCAGTAGACTTATCTCTGTGCCTATCTGGTCCTTTGCATCCTTTTCTAGCACAGCTCAAGAACATAAAGCAGCTGGAGACAGACACATAGGTAACCAGCCACCCACTTAATATCCAGCCTTATTCCTTTCTCTCTGGGCAGAGTATACCCTAAACAGTTTTTAAATGCTCATTTGAACTGGCTTGACCTCAGAAATAAAAACAGCATCTAAAGTCCACATAAAATTTTTGTGATTATGGCTTAAACAATTCTCCCTTTCAAATGTTCTGAAGCTCTCATGATTAAATCAGAATCAATGATTCTTCAGATGTTAATCTTATAAATCAGATTTATACTTGCACTGATGTAAACACTGATTATTTATAAAGAGCTATTTATTGAAATTGCATTTGAGGCAGAGTAAGAGGAAGTTATACCAGAACAATCCTTCAACTTCATCAACAATAAACCTTTCTCAAGCTTTTAATAGAATTCTGACTGTCATTATGATGAAGCACCAATATATTGGCTAAAGAAATAATGTGAAATACAACTGTCAGAAGGTATATAAGATTATTTTCATCAAGCATTCTAGGTCTCAGTGTTTTAACATTTAATACTTCAAAATTAGAACTGTCAGTTTTGTTAATAATTTTAAAATTAATTTAAAATATTAATTAATTAAGTTTAATTAATTAATTTTAAATTTAAAATATTTTAATTTAATTTTTAAAATTAATTCCTGATACTCTTACAAAAGACTGATCCTTATATTTTAAAATGTGTCACTAACTGTTTTGATGGTTTATTCTGAAGGTCTATTTGTTCCTACTCCAAGTTCAGAAAAGACTTTTTTTTTTTTTTTAACCAGGTTGCACAAAGATGTCAAGCACACCATTAGCAATCATCCTCTACTGCCTCTTCCTCAGCTGTCATGTGTACCAAATGGTACTGTTCATTTTTTATACCTTACTGATCATTTATTTACAACATAGGAACATTTGTGTATGCTATACACAAATATAGTATAACTATAAATGTGAAGATAAACACAGTATCTTTCTTTAAAAAAACTCATAAAAAACAAAATATTTAGCGTAAGCAACAGCATCAGCAGCACCAGTAATCATAAAGACAATAAATGTAAAAAAAAAAAAAAAAAAAAAAAAAAAAAAAAAAAAAAAGAGGAAGCTAAAACATCAGTATCATTAGCCAGCTTCACTGCACTTTTCTAGTAATAATTTTCTGAGCTCTCTTTTACACTGCTAAACCACTGTACAGATTATATTCTCTGTCACATCTTGTATTGTATTAGTTGACAAATTCCTGGAGCCCAAAGATGGTGTTTATCACCAGATCATTAGCACGTCTCAAAGTACATGATCTGATGACCTGCCTTGTGCATGAAGTTAGGAATAAAGTTTACTATATTTTCTTTTCAACATCCTTTACTGTTATCAGTCATTTTTGACAACCTGTTGCATTTCTTTATCCCTCTTGTATAAAGAGCATATATTTGCTAGTGGTATATAAATATAGATGGCTCTTACTATACCTAGTGTGCCAGTACTTTTTTTTTTTTTTTAATTGTCAAAAATACTACTACAGATCTTGAAATATCTTGAAATCTAAATAGTAATAATTTGCCAGCTTTTCTCAACTTCAGCGACTGAAAGATAATACTGTAATGGGAAGTAATCTCAAGCAATGGAGTAGAGACATGACAGTAGAAAATACTGTTTCATAACAGTAGAAAATAACATTTTCTTTTTGCTCAGATTTCTTAATTAAAGGACAATAATTTTAATACACAGAATCTGGGTCCCAGATGGAAAGATTTTTCTGTCTTTGCAAATAACCAAAAAGATTAGTACTGAGTACCAAACAGTAGAGAGACTCAGTGTAATTTAATTCAACAAAGAGCTCCAGACAGAGTCACTGTATTTCCAATTCACCTAAGTATCAAAAAAAACCAGTTAGAACAGATGAGAGAACCTCAGGAGTCTTAGAGTACTTCTTTAATTCTCTTCTTTAATTCTGAGTTACAATCCATTAGCTGTTAATTTTTCCAAAGAAGCCCAGTAAGGACTGTTCAACCTATACAAGTTAGTATTTCTAAAATAAGTTAATCCAGTATTTTAGTATCAATTTAAGTTGTCACCCCTCATGCTATAACTAGATTTTTTTTAAAAAAACCCATTTTATTAATATTTCATGTCCATTTAGATGGCATTTGGTTAGATACTTTTTTCTTATAACTTTTCTTGTACATACACTACAAAACAAAAAAGACAGGAAACTTTCCCATGTGCATTGATAGGCCAAAATTAATATTAAAGAATAAAATTAAATAACCACACTGAGACTTCACAAATCTGAAGTGAGTTGGTTCAAAATATTCAGATATTTTCTGTACCCTTAAGTTCAGGAAAACAGATAGTTTTTCTATAGTTTACTCATTATCTCTCTAAACAAACAATTAGTTAACTATTCAAATTAAAATATATGGGAAAAGAGGGTTACTGAAAGAAAATACGGCCTTAATAAAATTTGTAAATTCTCAGTTTTGACATTTCATATTGCAAAATGTGGTAGAACATGATTCTCAGATATGTATTTTCTTCCCCTGAAAATTTTAATGGTATCTTAACTGAAAGATAGGTACAGTTGCTATTTGGGTTTCAAGGTGTGCACATGTAGCTAGAAAAGTAATTATTTCATAACTGACTGAAATAATAAACAGTACACAGTCATGGAAGAATAATTTTTATTACTATTGTTGATGCTGTTGTTGATGATAATAAAAATAATAATACATCAAATTATGTTATTGGACAGACAGTTTTTCTGGTCTTTGCAGGGCCAGTCGTTAAACACTATCATTGTTGCTACTGCAATTCTTATGTGAAAAGTGGGGAGTGCAATCCCTAATTAGGGCATAGGCCTAATTAACAACACCAGCATTTTATAATGGGCTGTATGAAGTTTGAATGTTAAATCTCTGTAATTTTAGAGTCTTAATCAAAATGCTTCTTTTGTTCACAGTGTTTGTAAAGAAGCCGAATTATCTGAATGAGTAGAATTTGGATTCAACTTTCATGTTATTTCTATTGATTTATTCTTACTGAAGTACATGATTTATATAATTAAAATTAAAAATTATTCAGCTAAAAGTAGCTTTTCTAGCTGTTTTTGCATTGAATTATGAGTAAAAAATAAAACTAAGTATTTAAAATAAACCATTTCTAGTATTAGGAGGATTAGTATTAACTTTAAGTTATAAATTATTTTTAATAAATTTGGGGGTGTTCTTTTATTTTCTCCTGCCCAAAAATGAAAAGAGACTTTCCTTTCACTTAATAGAAAAAGAGAAGGAAATATGGAGAAAATTTTACTTTCCTCTGAGAAAGTAATTTCAGATTTTTCCCTTAATTTCCTCAGAGGATTAATGGGAGGTCTAAGGATGATTTAAAGTATTCCTCACCCCTTATAAATATTTCCCCAGAACTTATAAGGGGTTTTGTGTTGTCCAGATGTAAGGACATATTTTAAGTGTTATTATTAAAATCTTACATTATAAAGTAGTTTACATTTATAATCATGCATATATATACAGTTAGGGCATTTCTATTAAAGCTAGTAAGAACCAACTGACTAAATACTAACTTGTGGATTGGTTATAACATTTCATGTATGAAAATATTCAGCAGTTAATTATAGTTGGGGTATTAATAGAGACAGAAAAACCAAGTTAAATCCTTACTTTTTTTGTCTCAGTTTTTGTGATACGGCAATTTCATTGTTGTTTCAATCTACTGAGTTCACTATTATGAAAAGGCCACTACACACACTTGGAAAATTTAGAAGTTATGTATCCTAAAGGAGAATAGGGAGTATAAAACTAATTCTGATTTTCCAAGAGTATGAATCCACTTGAATCAAATATTTGGTTTATGGATATAAGGGAGGAGAGGTAAATAAAAACATTGCAAGACCATCAACATCAACCATCATATTACCCATCAACCTCTATCTGATGTCCCCTAAGTATATAGAATATTCAGAGATGCTGCTTATATAGAACTAAAATTGGGGATTAGGGATTTTCATCTCAGGCATTTTTCAAAATTATTCATTCTTTAAATGATGCTGGCCTGTACACTGGAAAAATATTTATTGCAGTTTAGTCCAGTGGAAACTAGATATTAAGTAGGTTTATTCTTCCCACGCCTTCACCTTCACTGGTACATGAGATAATCTTAATTTTTAAATTAGCATGCATCCTGAGCTATGATACTGTGTCATACTGATGAGGTCATAGCTTTCAAAATTTTTGTAACTGCCTCAGAGGATCTTTTGTGACCAAATGAATCTCAGCTACCATTGACTTGAATAATTCTTCTTTCTCATAAAATACCACTGTCACCTGAAAAGACAAAAACAAATAATCAGAAGAAAACCTTATACCCCCTCTGTCAAAATCCTTTTTTTTACAGGTTTGGAACTGTTTCTAGTAAAGGGAATGAATTGCTGTTACCAGTTAGAGCAGTGTTATGCTGAAACAGTTATTATTTCTTCCTACCAAATGCATCCCACAGAAGAAGCAGGTATCTTGGTGATTTGTTTAATTATCTGCTTTAGTGTTACAACACTAAATTATAGCTCTGCTAGCATGACAAGGCAAACAGGGTGGTAAACGAATATGGCCAAAGAGAACGGTTCAAAGCTTCTTTATCTTATGGAGGCAAACAGAGAATATCCAATGACATTTGTTTAGCTGTATTTCAGGATAATGTTGGTTTTATTATTGTGGTGGTGGTGGTGGTGGCTGTTGTTCTCATTTTCTTTTTTGGGTTTTGGGTTTGGGGATTTTTTTGTTTGTTTGGTTGGTTGGTTTGGTTTTTGTTTGTTTGTTATTATTTGTATTGAGCTAATTCTGTCTTTAAATTTTGGGGGTCCTTGTGCATCACTAATTTGTGTTACTATCTCTGGTGTCATGTGATGAGAAGGCTAAGACTTATCCCATATGACTGTTATTTGGCTTAAGCCTAAATCTGCTTAAAATCAATTATAAATCAAACTTATTGAGATTATTTGGGGCAGAGCAGATTTGAGGCTAAAAGTGTAGTAAAAATTCACTAATTTTGTTGTAGTTTATTTTTCCTATATTTTATGCTGCTGTATTTTACTGAGGCTCTACAAAGCTCATGAAGACCACAAACTAAGATGTATTAAGCTACAAAAAGCACTTGTGTGGACATGACATTAATACATTTTAAGACACCTGTATGCAGCATTAGGGAAGCAGACACTAACAAAATAGCTGTTTGACCACTCATTAAAAGTAATAAACTATTAAGTATTCTTCACAGTTCTGTCAGGTACTTTGTGTCAATGATTCAACATCTCCCAATTGCTAATACTGCATTATTACTTACAAATGTCTCAAGTTTTATATCATTGCAATTTCTGAGTGGTTTTCATTTTACTTATTGGACAGATTACAAGCTTTCTAACAGTATTACTAACAAGGACATTACACTTGAAACTTCTGGTTTACCGTTTGCCTTGTTTTATCATTTAGCACAAATAAACCTTGTCATTAAACCGTTTCCTTTTCTAGGTATTCACTCAGTGCCTTGCTGGCAAAGGAATCATTGCTGTGAAATATTACAGCAATCTATCCAAGCTCTGCACATATGCTTCAAATTCTGTCAAACCTGCCTTGCCCTGGGAAATAAACCTTTCTCCTGAAGATAAGTCTACATTACTCTTGAAACAAGTGGTTGATATGTTTATTTAAAAGCATTTTACAAGCTCTGAGAAGAGCTTTTACATTCATGTAGCCCGAAATATTAACTAAGCACTTAATTATGACACTAAAATCCTACAAACCTGAACAGATGTCCGTTAAGTAGAACATATAGTGAAAATTTACATTCATGAACTACATAAATGTCTGATAACTGAAAATCTGTAAAATAGGCCACTGTTTATGTTTAGTTAATCTTCTGTATTTCTCTTGTTCTAGTTTTTCATACAAGGCTGTTCAGCATTAAGATTAATCTTATGCACAATACAAGCTTATGAGGAAGTTGAGGAAGTTTTGTTCTTAGAACTTGCTATCCTGCTCTCTATTACTAATTAACAATAAATGAAATTAATTTTCCTCAAGTGAAGTCTGTTTTACTTGTGGCAGCAATTCATAAGCAATCTTCTGATCCATACCTCAACCCACAAATCTTTTCCTTACATTTTCTAACTTTGTCCTGCAGGTGAGAGGGAGTGAAAGAGCAGCTTGGTAAGGCCCTGAAAACCAGGTCCAATACCCCACTCATGTCAAAACATGTGTGTCAATTTTTCCATTTGCAAAAACAAGTAAAAGTGTTAGTTTGTCAATGAACTCTGAGACAAATGCCTACTTTTGGGTATTGCTGTTGAACTACATGAACAACACTTTGCAATCTTAGAAATAAAACGTACAAATTCTCAAGATTGAAAAAAAGTCAGTAAACTCTCTATTCTGCCTCAAGGAGGAAGTGATAAACTGCTTCCTTTTGTTTATTCTTAATGACACCCGTGAAACTATTTTGTTAAAATCTTGCTTACTTTGTAGCTCTAATTCAGATTAAATGATAAGCAGTGGCTAAAGCGGAGTGGCCCAGGAGTTCCAGAAAAAAATGTGTTTCTACTTTTCCATTGTTTTTGAGGTCAGATTCTCATCTATATTGAAGGTATTCTAACATTTTCCTAACAAATGAGGAAACTCTGAAATGTATGATTTATCTTCTCAAGGGTCAAGTGCAGAAAGACTTTTAACATCTCTGACAAAAACCTGTCTGTCTTAGTGACAGAAATTAAACCAAGACTGGTTTACATCCTAGTAGAGGCTGAGCCACCTACTCTGTATGTAACTCAACTCCTTGGCTGAAAAACGGAGAAAACCTTCACTGTTCCAAAGGATATTTAAAAGTTACATGTGATGAGATGTAAACTAAATAACGACTTTATGGGAACAATTTTTCACAGTGACTATATAGACTAGCAGTGAATTGGTAATTGGTAATCACACAGATTTTTGGAGAAGAAGACAGTGTGTAAAGGAGGACTTGAAACCTCTCAATCTGAGCCTTAGAGTATGGCATTGGTTCTTTGTATATAGATTATTCTGAGATGTAGAACAAAAACTTTTGGTAAGCATGACTGCATTAGTCATAGTGAAATCCTCCTTCTCTTCTAATTTTAGACTTTTAAGAATATGAATTTCACGAACTAGTATATAAACAGATGAATCACAAGGCAGGAATAGAGCACTGACATTTCCATGTGACTTATTTTGCTTTTAGGGAGTTTATTAGAAATAAAAAATATTTTACTTGTCTTTATTTCTTAAAAACAAATTGGCTATTATGCAGTATTATCTCTTTGGTTCAATGTTGTAGGGAAAAAAGACATCTTCTATTTATTTATGATTAGATGAAAAAAAGAAATAAAAACGTTTTTCTTGCACTTGGAAAGAAAATAAAATTTGAACTGCTAGGATTTTTTTTAAACTGCAGAGTACAGCTGAATACCTTTTTAAAAGTAAGTGTTTCAAAATCAACAACCAAAAAAGAGTGTCAAAATACAATTTTTAAATTTTGTTACCTATTATCTGCTTCTAAAATACATTAGAAATATTTCATTAGTTGAAATTTACTACATAAATAATTCAAACTAATGTATTTCAACAGTCTCTGGCTCCATTTTTAAATGAGTTTTCACTCATTTAAGTCAGACAATTCAGCAAGGCCATCTACCACAAAAGAAATAAATTTATTCTGTAGATAATAACATTACTTCCACTTTTTTTACTGCAAAATCAAGCTTCTTTATATTTTCCTCATTCAGCTTAAAATAATCCATTTTTATGATGCCTATTTTTCAATAGATTTTGGAGAAACACTGTTAAAAATTATGTAATGCAGTTTCCCATACTTACATCTGTCCCACAGAGCATGTAAAAGTAATTGTATTTTTCCATGGCAGAAAGTAAAAGAACAGCTCCATTCAGGGTTGTTTTTCTTCTAGTTTGTTGATTTTGATATAGAATTTGGCAAAGAGAAATGTTAAAATACATTTCATAGACTCATAGAATCAAGCATGGTTTGGGTTGGAAGAAATCATAAAGGTCATTTAGTTCCAACTCCCCTGCCATGGACAGAGACATCTTTCACTACAGCAGATTTCTCAAAATCACAACAAACCCTCCCTTGAAAATTTTCAGGTGTGAGGCATCCACAATTTTTCCAGTCCTCACCATCCTCATAGTAAAGAATTTCTTCCTAATATGCAAATTAAGCCCATCCTCTTCCAGTTTGAATCCATTCTGCCCTGTCCTGTCACTACACTCTTTTGCAAATAGTCCCTCTCCTCCTTTCCTTTTGGCTCCCTTCAGTGCTGGAAGGCTGCAATTATGTCATCCCAAAGCCTGTTCTTCTCCAGGCTGAACAATCCCAATGCACTCATCTTTTCAACATAGGAGAGGTGCTCCATCTCTCCGATCATCTTGGTGTCCTCTTCTGGACCCATTCCAACAGGGCTCCTGTGCTGGGGACCCCAGAGCTGGATGCAGTGCTCCAGGTGGGGTCTCTTTAACTGGCTTCATTGGGACTTTCAGTTACTGACAGTTTCT
Organism: Hirundo rustica; assembly: GCF_015227805.2. NCBI lineage: Eukaryota > Metazoa > Chordata > Aves > Passeriformes > Hirundinidae > Hirundo > Hirundo rustica. Next base: position 62,062,180 of record NC_053488.1, on the reverse strand, counting down.
CTTTAAGAAAAACTGTAGAACACTAAATCTAGAATGTATGAGGTATACAGGAGTCCTGACTTCACTGCTATTCTAGTGGACACTGTATTCTTTAGTGTGCTATTGTCCATTGCCCTGTCAAAATTCTGCAAAAGGCTGGACTCCAGAAGATGGGTGATAAAATAAAATATCAGTGTGTTCACTTTGTTTAGTAGAATTAGCTTCTGAATATGTTAATTCCTTGTCTGAAGTGTGATTATACTGCTGAAAGTTCAGGCTTCTTAAGTCATACTGTAGAATACTAGAGATTTAAGTGATAGCTTAACTTAAACTGCACACTAAACATGCAAAAGAAATATGAATGTTTCATTTTATGTTGTAGTGAATGTACTCAAGTAATGTGTCTATAAAGTCAAAACAAATTAAAATTTAATGCTGAACTGTGCTGATGTCTGTTAGACATTGGTGAATGAGAGTTTGAAAGAAAATGGGAGGTATTTAAAGAGTAACTGTATTTACAAATACAGAAAACTATTTCTGCTATTCTGCAATGGGTGATTTAATGCAACTATGTTACCCTGGTTTTTCTGAGTTTTTTATAGCCTTTTGATTTTCATAAATGGAGTCAGATCTTTTTAGTTACTGTAGAATATTAGAGCAGTTTTCTAACTTTCCCATTGATGTAACATAAACAAATCCTTTGTTTTTAATTCTCTGTCCTTTGTTTGCATATTTCTAATCTGAAAACAATTGTAACTGACAGTTGGTTTAGCCACTTGGCTGAGGGTGAAAAACCCCAGAAGCCAATCTTCTGCTAGACCCACAAATGTATAAAATGTAAGAAATAAAACAAAGAGGCTCTCTCCGCCCTGGATTCAGCTTTTGAGCTGGACGGAGAAACCTCTGCTCTGCAAAACCTCTTGTCTGCGTGTGGCTGCTTTGTGTGTCTCGGTGACACAACTATGCAGCCTGTTAATTCAATAACACATTGTGACCTGCACTAGTCTTCACTAGAGTATAGTAAAAAGTGCAATCAAATTTTTGCCAAGAATGCTAGAAAAGAGCTCAGAGTTCATCCATTCAACTTCTGAACATTCAACAGCTGAACTAGCAATGCGAATCTATCAAGAGAAGACCTGATGTGATTTATTGTTTTATAGATAGACAAATAGATGAGAGATAGATAGATACATAGATAGATGATAGATAGATAGACAGACAGACAGAGGAAACCATGGATACATTTAGATGAGTTAGAATTTGATAATGAGTCAGCAACAGAATAAAATTCAACTGTGAAGTGATCTAATTTACACCAAAATAAATGCCCCAAACCAAACTTTTTTCTGCTGTTTTTTTTATAAAGTAAGCTCCAGAAGGCAGGTTGAACAGCTTTTGGAGGCAGAGTAGTCTGCCATGTAGCAAAACAGAGACAATCACACCACTACCTAGCTATCTTTGAGAAGTGTGGGTCTGCTTTTCTTCTCTGCCTTTTATTACTGTCACCATTTTGTGTCCTTTTGCACTCAGTAGTGGGGCCCATTTCCATCCACCTTTACTGTTTCACTGAAGAGTGAGCATTTTTTGTAGGAGACATACTGTGAAATAACTTTTTTATGCAAGGTGTTGTCAACTGATTTTTCCTGTCTTTTTCTTTGGTTGGGGGGGGGCGCGCAGGAGTGGGGGGCTGGTTGGTTTTTGATTGATTGTTTGAAAGTCCTGTTCTCCTGTGTGGTCCAATTCTGTCTGTCTATTTGAAGAAGTGGTCTTTCTGCAGATAGACATATTTGGTTTTACCAGAAATAAGTCACAAAATAAATCCCGGTTTCCCCAGAATTTCACAGAACTGAGAAATACGTAGTAGTGAACAGTGTTTCTCATGAGCGTTATTCCTCACAAGTTTTACAAGAATAGTATTTGTCATAGAGTTCAATGCTGCTAAGTAAATATTCCTTTTATTGTTTTGATAAGCCAGCATCTGACTTGCTTTTTTTTCATGCAAAGTACCATCTTTGCAAATGTTATCTTTGCAAAAGTGTTATCTTTGCAAATAAGCAGAATGTTAATTAGGCAGCTTTGTTATGAATACCCACAACATTGCCTTTGGTTTCATACTGATTTCAGTTACCAAAGTGATATTTTCATGTGATGCCAATACTGAAGAAAAATTTGCATACTTTTTTTGTGATTCATCTGGAAAATGATAAAAGCATTCAGAATTATTCACAATTATATATCTGAGTAACTAGAAAAATGGCCAGTTACTTGATGTTATTCATTTTGCCTTGGTCTTTGGAAGACGCTGCCCAAAATGGGGCATTTAAAATCATTGCTACAGAAGGCTGTCCAATCTTTGTTGTAAAGAGCAATTTGACAAACTAGTATCATGACATGCATGAAAAAACATTAGCTTGTATCTTAGAACGGCTCTAAAAGACCAGTTTAGTTCTATCTAAAAAGATATATATCTATATAAAGATGTCACAAGATACTGCTATCTTTAGTTACAGTATCTTTATACATGCTCTTTTTCTCTTTTGCATAAACAAAATATATTTCAAATATGTGATAAGTTCTATTTTCTCAAAGTCAAAAGAGGAAAGCTAAAGCCTATCAAGGTTAAAACTAATCAGAGAGAAAGCAGAAGAGTCACAGAAGAATGAAAATCAGATTAAGCTGTGCAGCAGCAGGAGGAAGCTGCGGCAACCGTCATATTGTGAAGTGCCGTAACGAATAGTGACAAAAACAAAAAATAGTCTCCAGGAGTGGTGAGTAACCCCAAGACTTTTACTGAAGTGTTGTAGGAGGATGCTTCAGAATGACCTTTTGTAAGTGTAATATCCTGAATTATAAGGATATCCACAGCTAGAGCCTAGTTTTAAAAAGCAACAAGAACTAGGTCCTTCAAAAGACGTTTGCTACTTTCTCAGAAATATTAACAGGGAAAAAGTTGTAAACACTGAAAAAGCCCTCGTTCTTGTTTTTTTCTTCACATTTTTCTCTTTGTAAGGAACTTTGTATTAGCACAGTTAGATGTCTCTGCAGAAGCAACATTTTAATAGAGACAAGATTTTTCAGAAGTGACACTTTGAGTCATAGAGTGGAAGCTACTCAGAGAGTCAAACTCAGAAAGTTAAACTTTGCAAGTGTCTGAAGAAGATATAAATTAATGGTATATATTTGGAAAGGGAAAACTATTCATATTCAATTTAAGAGAGATTGATTTCTTCCTCTTCAAGCTGAGCTATTTGTTTTCCCCTTCTGGACAAACACTGAAGAAAGAGTATTTAGGAATTGCTTAAAAACATTATGCTGGAATATTAATTTTCATAAATAAAAGATTAAGCACTGATCTCTGGAAAATTTTAGGCATCTATACAATGAACTAACTTTCATAATAAAAATACTCATCTAGTAAAACAGCTTTACATCTAAAGTCACATCCACTGAGAAAGAAAAGGACGAAGTTAGAAGCATTCAGCACCTGAAAAAAAAGAAACAAACAAACTTTTTTTGGAAATATCTCTGAAGGATAATTCAGATTTTTGATTTTCAAAGTGATGAATTTATGAAAGAAATAACAAGTTTTGTGCCATCATTTTCTCCTTGTCAACCTAAGTGTCAAAAGTGTGTAGGAATTTATGCTACCGATGCTTACTTTCAACTCTCTAATATTGTTGACATGTAAAAACTTGTGTTATAATGCTTTTTTTTTATCTCACATGGGTTGTACAGTTTGAACACTTACTTAACTGATGCCATGAGATCAGTAGGAGTAGGCAGGAAAAATTTATTTGGAGCAACACAATATCTGATATTAAAATTACTTTTTTTCCCCACAGGAAAGTGTACTACAAACCATCATTAAGAAAATTAATTTTAGAATTCTTTAATTTTTTCTGATAAGTCACACATTTAATGAAGATTTGGATGTTACCTTTATAATTTAAGAAAACCCACAAATATATTAAAATTTAGTACAAGTTGAAAAATGTTAGCATTATGATGGTTTTTATTTTAAAAAGACTGCTACACTGAGCTCATTACATGGTTCAGCAGTCCACTAATAAGACAATATTTTTATGTTTTTTATTTCAGAATTTTTAATTTTGTATGTCTTCATTATCCATTTCCAAATTTTCTAATCTCCATGCAAGCAGAAATTAAGAAAAAACAAAACAAAACAAACAAAAACCCCCACTAAGGTAAACATGACTGCAATTTTTTAAAAAGTAGAAAGGAAGACCCAGGGAACTAGAGACCAGTGAGCCTGGTAAGAACACAGGGCAGATCCTCAGGCCAGCAGTATTAAGGCTTGTGGAAGACAGGTCTGACACATGGCTTCAGTAAAAGTAAATTTGTCTGACCAACCTGGTGGCCTTCCAGCATGCAGTGGCTAAAGAAGTTGACAGATGTCATCTACTTAAACTTCTGTAAGGCCTTTAACATGTTCCCATATGACACCTTCATCTCCATACTGGATTTGCAGGATGGGCTATACTGTGGGAGAGGAATTCGCTGGATTTGAGTGGAGCCTGGTGGCAAGCGGTGTCCTTTGGCTGGATGGGGCCCTGAGCAACAAGGTCTAGTGGGTGGCATCCATGCCCATGATGAGGATTTGGAACTAGAATAATTCCAAACCAATCCATTCTACTATTTTGTGAGCTACAGAAATATTTGTATTGCAGTATGATCACGGCCTAAATCTTGTTAGCATCTCCACTAACATTAATAACAGTTTTCATTACTGTTTCTTTCTCCCTCTTCCTTTGCAGCAAGATGTCAGATGTATGGGACATCTTCACAGACACATTACGTAAGTATGATTCCTCAAAGGCCCTGTGAAGAATTAATTAATAATTAAGGACTACATACTCCGTTGCAAAAGTGAGGCTTATAGACTCAAAGGCTTGTAGAACCTTTCTGAACAGATATCCTACTAATATAAAGAAAATTTTAACTGATCCTGTGATTCCTGTGAACACCATTCTGTGTTTGTAAGGCAAGGATATTCTGTCATTCTAGTAGGACATCCTCAGAAAATATCTTTTCTCTGTCTGACTCATAATCAGATTTACCACAAACAGATCACAATAAACTGAGAAGTAAAGATTTAAAGTAAAGATTTTTACCTTATTTGCTCTATGATTATGACAAATACAAGTCTGTACTTCAGTTCACATAGAAATAATTTCGTTGCTCAACTTGCAGAAAAGCAGTACATGATCACACTCTTCTGAAAGTTCTTTTGTATTTTCTAGATTTTTTTCCTAGCAAACATTCCCCACTATAATTGACTAGTAATTATTAAGAGGTACTAGTGTAGTAGGTACAAGGATGTACCATCTGAGCCCCCACCAAATTCTTAGGGAAGCAAGAAATGCTGCTAAGCAAGAATAGTTAATATATTGTTTCATTAAAGTATTTTTTAAAGATAGTTCATATATTAGGTTGAAAACACTGTCATGAATGAATCTTATGTGTTCATGAGTATGTGAAAATAGGAAAGGCTCCGTGAACCTTCTTGGAACTGATTGCTAGGTTTCAAAACTAAACCTCCTCAGAAGGCCCACAGTTACTGGAAGAGAACAAAGCACATTCTTATAGTACACATTAAAAAGAAATTAAAATATTTTATAGGACTTTTGGAAAAATAGGTTTCTATGGAAAAATTGATCAATAAAATCTGAGACTCTTAGCTGTATGGAAGAGCTTCAAATTTATATGAAATTGCACAATAAATGTTTTTTTAACAATAAAATATTTCAGCAAGAAGTTGTGCTAAGAACTGCTGCTATACAGGTAAAGCATTGTCTTGGTTTTGAAAGACAGTTGTCTGCCAAGGAAAGCTAGAGCCTCCCTTGGAATGGAGAAAGTAAACTCCCTTCCCTCCAAATTATTATAATTTTGCAATTAGGGGGTCTCAGGCAAAGATATGGGAACAGGAGTAACAGTTCTTTACTAGGAATATTAAAAACAAACAAACAAACAAACAAACAAAAACAAAAAAAAAAAACCCAACCCAAAACAGCAACAACAAAAGCAGTAGGGGGGGGAAAAACAAAAACCAAAACAAACAAAACAAAAAAAAAAAAAAAAAAAAAACACAAAAAAAAACCAAGCAAGGAAGCAAACAAAGATCCTGGAAAAAAAGCCCTGACAGAGTCTGGGATATGACCTGGCACCCTGGTGGTCAGGGTGTTGGAAGCAATCCAAATAAGTCCTCCTACAGTAACAGATGCGGTTCTGTGGTGTAGAGATGGTCCTGTAGAAAATCCATTGGTAGTGAGATGGGTCCAGTCTGCCTCTGGGCATCCAGTGGAAAAACAGGATCCCTTGGGTTCTTCAGTCCCAGTTTTTATCTAGCTGGGCACAGCTGGTTCCTCCCCCACTGTGTGGAGCATCTCACAATGGGATGATGCAATGTGTCATGTCATTGGTGGGCCCTAATGGCCCATTATCAGAAGATGTCCCCCTGGAGGATGGAGGGGCGGTGAAAGAGATAAGAAACACTGCCCCACCTGGTTTTAATGGCTGAGCTATTATCAGGAGGCATCGTCCTCCTTCTCCTCTGGAGTTACAAGAGAAGGATAAAATATCTCCCAAAAACAGCTTTCAAAAGATGAAATAGAATCCACATTTCTAGGTTACATAATCCCATACAAGTGTATGGTACTTAAAGGTGATGAAAACAATGTGCAATTAACATCACTAAAAGTAATTTTACAAATTACAAATATTTATACTGAAAGCTTGAGAAATTATTTGAAAATATTCTTTATTATATTTTTATTCTAAGTAATGAATTTGCTTCCCATTATATCATCCGTCTTTAATCAAAGGTGCATTTATTTTCCTTTTTTAGCACTTGGCATGAGAGCTTTTCTTGGCATTTCAATAAATTGATCTCACCAGTTTACATCACAAAAGTATTTTGTCCCCTAATGTTCAGCAAATGTTTCTTTAATTATATAACATAAGGCAGATAAATCACATTAACTTACTTGATTTGGTATGAAATCCTAGTGTATGTTTCTGCCCACTCAATTCTTCAATGATAAAATGAAAAATAAAATCATTCTTGTTTAAGTAAAAGAGCTGTATATGTCCTTGCACATTTAGCAGCAGTATCTGAGCATCTAAGACTCAGATGAAGAAGGTAAGATGTAAACCAAATTGCAATAAGTGCATTTTTAATTTGTTTTCTGGAAAAATATAAAAGTCTGAACCTTAAAATTCTTACCTGATCAGTAGAAAATCAACATTCTCTAAGCTATTTGGAAAGGAGGAAGTAAGACATATGGTTATGCAAAATAATACTTCGATTCTTAGAAACTAGAAAAATGCTTCGGAATAGAGTGAGGAAAATTACTTTAACACAGGTAACTAATTTTTAAAGATACTAAGAAGATAAAACATACTCAGGGCTTTTACTCACACATTTATCACTATTTTACAGAGTTTGAAAGAACAGTATAACAGCCAAGGGACAGAAAATAATACTCGGTGAAGTTTTTCAGGTGGCTAGGTTTTGTGATTATTGGTTCATCTGTTTCAGTAATTAATCTGGGAACAAAGTTACTGCTGAAGCTGTCAGAAGGAAGAAAGGTTAGCCTCCTATTTTTAAATAGTGAACCAATGTCTCTTTATAACACAGCAATTAGCAACATGCTGTGCCCTCGGACTAATGATCCAAGCTGTTCCCATATGGACCTGGAGGATGACAGTGGCTTTTCTGCCAACCTGCAATTCTGCTAAGCAAGGACTCCCCCATGGTTGGTCTGGACACACATGCCACCCCCCACTTGCATATCCAGCACCTGAACAATGCCATCTGCCCAAGGGAGAGAGGCTCTTCCTCAGAGTGTGTCCTGTCTTGTCATAATCACAGAATGTCTAGTTTGGAAGAGACCTTCAAGACCATTGAGTCCAACCCATGCCATAACACCTGAACGAGATCATGGCCTCAAGTGCCACATCCCATCTTTTTTTAAACATGTACTGTGAAAGGACACGATGGTCTTTCCCCACATCAGTCCAAACTCCAAAATACGCATCTTTTTCCATGCTTGCTGCTTGGAGATGCTGGGTTTTCTTGTTATTCCTTATGCCAAACCAAGAGGAAGCCATTTGGGTTTTGTCAGTTCTTTCTCCCACTTACCTCATCTCTGCCAGCTTCATTGGTGTGTGTGCATCCCCAGAGCTCAGCACCAGAGGCTGGCAGAGCTGCTCACAGCACTTCCCTTCCCACTAAATGGGCTATACACACACATCCACATCCCCACCGGGCACTGGAAGAGAAATTTGGTGCAACTTCTGCCCTGATGTTCCTGAGCCAGGCAGGTGTGAAAGACTTCTGAAAGGACAAGTGTCAGCAGTCTGGAAAGAGTGACACACCAATATGATCTGTGGCTAAAATACCCCACTTAATATAAAGAAATAATAAATGGACAATCGTAGTACCATATAAATAGAAATTGCTGTGTAGTATTAAGAGATCTCTGCAGGAATGAGGCCTCCCTTCGAATGGAGAATGTAAATCCCCTTCCCTCCAAATTATTATAATTTTGCAATTAGGGGCTCTCAGGCAAAGACATGGGAACAGGAGTAACAGTTCTTTACTAGGAGTATTAAAAATAAAGAAGATACAAAAGTAGTAGTACAGAAAAATAAGCGAGGAAGCAAACAAAGATCCTGGAAAAAACCCTGAAAGAGTCTGGGATATGACCTGGCACCCTGGTGGTCAGGGTGTTGGAAGCAGTCCAAATAAGCCCTCCTACAGTAACAGATGCGGTTCTGTGGTGTAGAGATGGTCCTGTAGAAAATCCATTGGTAGTGAGATGGGTCCAGTCTTCCTCTGGGCATCCAGTGAAAAAAACAGGATACCTTGTGTCCTTCAGTCCCAGTTTTTATCTAGCTGGGCACAGCTGGCTCCTCCCCCACTGTGTGGAGCATCTCACAATGGGACGATGGAATGTGTAATGGCATTGGTGGGCCCTAATGGCCCATTATCAGAAGATGTCCCCCTGGAGGATGGAGGGGTGGTGAAAGAGATAAGAAACACTGCCCCACTTGGATTTAATGGCTGGGCTATTAATCAGAAGGCATCTACCCTCCTCCCCCCTAGAATTACAAGAGAAGGACAAAACATCTCCTAAAAAACAGCTTTCAACAGATGAAATAGAATTTTTTAGGTTACATAATCCAAGACATAAGTAATGAAGAAGAAGCTGAAAGGGAAACAATATTGATAGAGGTTTTGGGGTTTTTTTTCCTTTGCTTTTTAAAAGGTTTTCATGTCAACTTCATTTTAAAAATTGTAATCATATATTTTGGAATAACTAGGACTTTTGGCAATACTTTCTGGTTTACTTAACTCCATTATAGAATGCACAATGAATTTTACTCCCTGCTCTTTAAAGTGTGAAAAATATTTTTGCAACAATTTATTTTAATCACTTTCAAAATTGACAGTTTCTTTATTAAAATTGATGAAAACATTTAGCTAGGCATAGCAAAAATTATTACAGGAATGACCTGAAGTTAATGAATGTCACAAAAATATTAGTTCATAAATTACTTAATACCAAGAAAAAATAATTAAAATTATTATATCTGACCACATTGATCTCTGGGAGATGTTGTAAATTGAGAAACTTTTTGCTTTAATGAAACTTTTACATATTTCTGTTTCAAAGTGTGGCAAAGGTGCTTAGTTTCAAACAACTCAAATATTGAGAAAATAGCAGATTTAGCCCTTTTATCAGTCTGCGACACTAAAATGATTTTAATGGTAGTATATGCAATTGTATGTTTTTAAGGTATCCTCCTGAGTTTTCTATTCTTAGTTTAACTAAATTTCAATATGTTCTTGGGGTATTTTTATAAACTGAAACTGAACTTACACAAGTGAAGCTGAAATCAAAAAATATATTTATTTTCTCAAATCCTAAATTTTTGGATAAGGAAAAACTTACATTTTATGATTTGATCAGTCTTGAATATTGTGAGTAACTAGCTTTGAAATGAAAAATAGAAATTAAGAAAGTGAATATATGCGCAATTATTTTAAGTGTTAAATTCTTTCCAAACTATATCTTTGTATCACATTATTTTAGTGAATATAGTATTCTTTACACATTGCATACTTTTCAAAAAGTGCTTAAATTTTTTTTCATGATGCAAAGGTTTAATATCTTAGTTATACATGGGTTTTGTCTTATTATGTTGCTTCTTCACAAACTGATTGTCACAATCCCTATGCAACCCATAATTTTTTAACAGTGCCTTAAATGTCACACAAACATTATACTGATAATGGTCCTACAGTTGTCATTCCAAACCAGCATCTTTGAGATTTCCCCTTTTTCCTTTCTGGGTCAAACTATTGGCCTGTTATGTCAGATTCTGACTTGGAATCCTGTCCTGAAGTTCACAGAAGGATCCCATCTTTCTCTTCAGAAGGACAGCACAGATGGTGCCTTTTTCATGGTATGGCAGTGCAGAGGCTTGCTGGCCCCATGCAGAAACTGTGCATGACAGACTGGCCATCCAATAGCACTGACCATGCAGTCAGAGCTGTCAAGATATTTGCCAGCCTAACCAGAGTCATGGTTCCAAACAAGCTTCTGGAGTGCCTTCCCCCAAGTGGTTAAATTGTCACAGAGACACACAAAGCAGTCACACGCAGACGAGATTTCGCAAGGCAGAGGTCCTTCCGATCCCAGCTCACGGCTGAAAACCGAGAGAGGATGAGACCCCTTTGTTTATTCTTTTACTTTTTATACATTTGTGGGTCTAGCAGAAGATTGGCTTTTTGGGGTTTCCACCCCTCAGCCTCAGTCGCCAGACGAATTGTCAATTACAATTGTTTTCAGGTTAGAAATATGCAAACAAAGGACAGAGAATGAAAAACAAAGGATTTGTTTATATTACTTCTGTGGGAAAGGTAGAAAACTGCTCTAATATTCTACAGTAACTAAAAGATCTGACTCCATTTATGAAAATCAAAAGGCTAATAAAGAAACTCAGAAAAACCAGGGTAACAGTTAAATGCTTCTCCTTCCCCACAGAGGAAAGGTATAAGAAAAACTGCAAAAGCTTCAGGTCTGTGTGCGCACGTTAAGTACATGACACTTGACATCTGTCTGCAGGAAGCTGCCTCACCAGTACAGATACGAACTACTGGTCTTTTTAGAGTGGCCTATCTTAAAAACCATGTGCTCTGCTGTGAAAGAAAGGTAAAGCCAGATTATTTCCTTTGAGGGGAACTGAAGGAACCATTGCCTCTGATCTTACATTCAAGGTAGTTATGTTGAATACTTTTTAGTCTATTAAAGAGGATAGTAGACAACTGAATTGCATAAAGATTGCCACATGAGGTCAAAGAAATTGCCATCTCCCTGTCCATATAAGTTGGTTTGTTGTTATGTGTACATGATGTAAGCCAGGTGGTCAGAGAAAGAATATAAACCTATTTTCAAAGCTGTACTCCCTGACAGAGAGAAGGGTTCGATAATATTAATGGACTGAATCCTTTTTTAATTGAAGGAGCTGGTTTGGTTCCAGATCTAAATAATTTTTATTACTTTTATAACCTATCTGTTAACTGAATCAGCCTGTCCCTAAAACACTGCTTATTCTTATAAGGATAACTTTAGTGCCTTTGACATTGAATTCTTTGTTCCATTAAAGCAGATACTTTACCTACAAACAGCTTGGAAATGGGAAAGTTGACACTAGAAATAAACAGGTCTTGAATTTGTCTCAAAATATCAAATAACAAGTCTGTGTGAGAAACATATTTGAGATGCATACCCTTTTTGCCTCATGTACCAGTTACTACAAACCTGCTTGATTTGAAGGATAGATGCAAATCATTCTGTTTGGTTTGCACACAGGTACATTGCAGGACTATCCAATTTCAGCTAGAAGTTGAAATATTTTTTATTATCTGCATCTTTTACATAACTTTGTAATAAAAGTAAAATTAGAATAACAGTCTGCAACTAGGAGGAATCAAAAAATCCAAAATTGAGTCAAATAAACAGTCCACAAAACAGTAATACACACATGGAGGTGCAAGAGCAGATCAGCACGGACAAGGTGGTCTAACCTGAAAAGATCAGCCTTTCTTGGGCAGAATATCTACCTCCACACAAACAACGTATCTAGACACGAGCTTCAACAGTGTGGAGTATGCTGAAGGCAAATTTTTTGTTTTCTTGGGCTCCCTTGTTAAAGAACTCTGGAAGCCATGTCTTGACCAGGAGACTAAGAAGCATCCCATGTAGTGGATCTCAGAAATAAGTGTAAGACCAGAGGTATAAATCCATGGCTGCATTTTGGTATGTTTGTTTAATACTTGGAGTTTAATTGTTATCAGATAAGTTGTCTGGTAGCCGAGAAGAAGTACACTTGACATTTTGGGAGTTGTTTGTTTTCTCAGTCTCTCAGGAAACTTCCACCATTTCCCACAAAACCAGCTGCAATTCTGGTCTTTCTGTTGATGCCTTAAACTCTAGCTTTCTTGTTTTCCAGATTCTGTGCTGCCTAGGGATGTAGTTCTGAGCCTCATATTAAGTGCCAGTAAGCTCTCTTCACAGAGTAGGTAGACAAAATAAATCCTTCTCCTGCTGGAGACCAAGAACAACTTTCTGTCCAAAAGCACAAACAGTGGACTGAAGGGAGGAGCAAGAAGGATGGGACCTCACAACCTGAAGCTGTAATTGGACAATTAAACCCCAATATGCAAATGGACCAAAACTTACGAAAATGTAGGATTATGTGACCCATCAGCCATCTTTTCTTTTGTGACCGCCCTGGTTGCAGCCTTGGTCTGACTCCTGTCTTGCCCAAGGTGGATCCTGGAGGCCTTTCAATAAATACTTAATTCTCTAGTTCTGTCCAGTCTCTGTTTCAGGTCAGCCTGCCTAGGGCATCGCTACTACATGCCATGTTTATGAAACTAAGTGAATTGATAATGAAAATTTTAATAATGAATTCCTACTCCTTTACTTAACATTAAAATAAAGATCACTGTTGTGTTTCTTCCTATTTAAGTTATGTAAACAATTTTTACTATTTGATAAGAAGTTGTCTCCAAATTGTAATATTACCTACCTTTCAAATGATATCTGTTCAACAGTCTTGTACTCTAGAGGTAAAATATTTCAGGTAACATGAGGGGAATACTCTTATCAACATCTGTATTGTAGGAAAAGCTCCTCAGAGAATAGCTGTTGAAACAAGTGACCACAACATAACACACTAGAGGCTCTCCTCTAAACAGAGAAACTACAAGCATCTCTTCCACTTCACAAGCCAAAAATCTATGCATCTTGTTGCAGGAAGGATTTCCACTGTATTTTGTAGACACAGAAAAGTATATTGAATTTCTTTGATGATTTGTTCTCTTTTTTCACCTAGTGATGAGCCCTAAACCTTTGTCCATATCAGAATTTTCCTGCCAAATTAAAGACTGGGCTTTTATATATATATATCTATATACACACACACACACACACACACACACACACACACACACACACACACACACACACGCGCGCACACACACCCCCCTTTTGTTTGTTTGTTTGTTTGTTTGTTTGTTTCATTAGTCTGGCTAATATGAATGGATTCCAGCAACAAACCATGTGGACCCAGTCCAGTTCTGATAAGGAAGAAAAGTGATAATTTCATCTATTACGAGTAACTTATAATGTTAATATAAAAACAGAAAGCCAATTATGAATAGAACAAGGAAAATTAAATAAAGTGTTGAATTATTACAATGCAAACATTTATCATTCACCCAGGCATAATGTAAACATAGTGCTACTAATGCCCTGCAATCTATTATTCCTGATGCTTTTAAATGCTGCTCTTAAGAGAAGAAATAAAATTAATAGTGCACAGAAGTATCATTAGCATAAATTTCCTAAAGGAAGAAATGTGCCAAAAAAGATTTTTTAAAAAACCTTTCTTTGAAAAAAATCCTGTGATGTGTTCTTTTAATACTTTCAGTGAAATTTTTTTTTTTTTTTTTTTCATTCATTTATTCATTCATTCATGAATTCATTCATTCGCACACTCATTCTGATTTGGTCTAATTTGAAGAAAAGGAGGCTGACGTGTGACCTTGTTGTCCTGTGCAGCTTCCTGAAGCAGATCTTGAGAGGAGGCACTGAGGTTTTCTCCTTGAGATCCAGTGACAGAGCACATGGGAATAACGCAAAGCTGCACTGGAAGGGTTCAGACACAGAGGCTGGAAAGCATTTCTTTACTGAGAGTGTGGTCAGACACTAGAACAGGCTGATGCCCCAGGTGTCTAGGTGTTCAAGATGTATCTGGACAGTGCCTCTAAGAATGCACTTTAATGTCTGCACAGCCCAGAACTGCTCAGGCAGTTGGACAAGGTCAGCTTCGTAGGTCCCTTGCACCTGAAATATTCTGTTCTGTTCTAGGCTGTGCTGTTCTTCATATATAAGTACATTTAATTAAAGTAAACAAGCCATGGACAGGTTCACACTCACACATATGAGAAAAAGTGTTTTATTATGGCTTGTACACTAATGAGTAAAAATTGTAACTTCTGGCCTCATCTGAACGCACATTTACAGAAATACCGTGATAACTTTTAGCCAAGACTAAATGAAGTTTGAATCACCTTTCTAGCCATTAGCTGAATCATTGCAGTAGCAATTAAAACATAGGTAAAGGGCGTTTTTCTTTCCTTTGAAGTATCCAAACTATGTGATTCTCCCATTGATTTCACTGATTTCAAGAAAAAATTCTGAAAAATGTAAGTAATTATTTATTCCTATGGCATATTTGGCACCTAACAAGGTTTTGACTTTTTCTGTTAAAAATGTTTCCGTAAATAAATTGTAACTGAAATATATATATTTTTAGCTTTCAGATATGAAATAACATGAATACAAGGAAAATCTACTTATTTAAATTTCTGAAAGGCAATGTGTTTCTGTCTGCTTCATTCACCTGCCTCAAAGACCAAACTGCTTTAGAAGCATCAAGTCTACTTATTCCTAACAGTTTCCATTCACTTTCCCCAATAATTATAAAATGTTTAACTATAAAAGAAAGGAAATTATGATGAAAGCTTGCTTATTCTAATTGACATTTTAAAATTAAATAAGAATTATCTAATCAATTATCTACATACACTGTCATAAAATGACCTCAGGAGTCTGATGTAGAAATGAGTAGGAATGCAATGTGGTTTATAGCTGATGCATCAAGCAACAGCTTGGTGCACATTGTTTCCACCCAAGGAAAAGCATCTAAAAGGACTTCCTTTTAAAATAACAAGCATTTGGCCTCCTATTGCCAGCAAAAACATCAGAGCTGAAGGAATAAACTTTAGATATTTCTTATTAGAAATAATAATAAAATCCTAATAATGAATTTCTTTCTTCAGGGATGCAGTTATGCACTGTAATGAATTTTCAACTTCTTGGTTTAAAATGAAAAAGGATTCATAAATTTTGGGGCCTTTCCTATGATTCTTACCTTAGAAAACAGAAGAAAAGACAAGATTTTCCTATGAATGAAAAGATGACTAAAAATTAGATAAAATCATGAAAACAGAAAATAGAATCAGGAAAAATAGTTCACTAATTAATGTCCAAATTCAAATTCTATATATTTTTCATGGAATTCAATTTCATCTTAATCTTAATCTTAATCTTAACCTTAATCTTAATCTTACTCTTCTAAAATTTTCAGATATACAAATTAATGCAAGATTTAAAAAATTAAATATAAGATGTGTGCCTATGGTCTTGTAGGGATATTACCTATTCAATATTTTGAAAACTGTTGCTCACTAACAGAAGTGTTTGTCATGGGTGAGGATTTTTTTATGTTTACTGAAACAATATTAAAGGTAGGATGGGAATAAAATTATGTAACATAAGAAAGAATTAATGGGTTAATGACTGAGAATCTCAGCTATTTGTAACTGTTAATTATTCAAGACATAAAAACAGTGTCTATGATATTTATTCTTTCTAGATTGATAAACAAAAGTTGTTTCAAAGCTATTAACTTGTTTATATACACCATTTTGAGAAATAGAAATAATTAAACTGTGGTGCCATCAAGTTCCAAGACACAACATTCCCTAATGCACCACATCACCTTGGATAGAGAACTGGGATAGAACACGTGTCTGCAACTTAATGGCAAAAGAAGTGCTTCATCACGTGAAGTTATTTTTAACCAACTAGCCTGACCTCTGATATTACTAGAGCTATGGAGAAAAATCCTTCAATAATTCTCCACATTATTTCAGGATTCATCTGTTCTATAAGTCCTATAAGTGCAACACAGTGACTGTTATAACTAAACAAATCAAGCCAAACACCAGTTACCAAAGTACTCAAATTTCAGCACTCAGTGTTCTCCTTTGGCATATATTTGGCTTCCAATCCAAATCTGTGTGATGGCTTCCACAAGTTGCACAAATATCTAGGACTGGAACATTTATCCCTTCATCTATATCTACCAAAAAAGGATTTGAAAGCTATTGGGTTGATGAGGGAAGACAAAGGGAAGTAGTGAATGCTCAAAAGATGTGACTGTAAAAATCCTTATTTCTCTGGAAAACTAAAATAATACTGGAAAAATAAAAAAAAAAAATAATCATTTTATGAAACTTTTCGTCAGTTACAATCCTTAGTATAAGAACTTGGAGTTTTTTTATGAAAAGAAACAAAAAGAGCAATTTGTACATCAATCTGTGTATCTTAGTGTAGCTGACTAGTTTATCAATGACAGCGTTTCTTTAAGTACAAAAAAACCCTTAAATATTTTCTGGCATCACAGGCAAAAATAAAAACACAAAATGCCATATATGAAATAGAACAAAAATTATGCAGGACTGAACACTCAAAAATTACTAGAACATAATGCTGCATTTGTGTGAAATATGTAGTACTCTTTGGAAACATACATAATAGGTGATTTATTTGAAATTAATCCAGGTTGTATTCGCACATCACTAAATAACAAAGAATTGCAAATATCAAACTGGGAAAACTTGGCCTTTCATCTTGTTTTACCTAAAAATAAAACCCAATTCCTTTTAAAGAATATCAAATAAAAATTAAATATATCCTTTATTAAATTTAGTGAAATTAAAATACATAAGATCTTGTTAAAATAAATTTGTTCTGCAGATGTCTAAACACTGAAGTCAAATCCAGATATTGTTTAGGTTGGCTATGTAATTTTTATTTTCCTGATAAAAATCATAAATTAGTGTGAATGCGCATTTAACTTTTTTTTTTAAAATAAGTTCCATGCTAGAAAATCTTATCTTTCATCATACTGTATGAAAGACAATATATTTTAAAAAAAACCTAATTAAATACCCAAAACAAAACAAAGCAAAAACCAGATTGCATAATTTATAGATTACCTACTGCCTTCAACTGCATTTTTTCAAAGCTGACCACAGAGTGGAATAATAGCTGTGGCTATTTTAGGAAACAATACTGCATGTATTTTCTAATGACAGTTTTTGTATAATTTCTAAATTTCTCTTGCTTAGTAAATAGTAGTTGGTAAACAATAAAAGGAAGCAAACCTTCAGAATCCCCTTCTGGCCTTCCTGGGAGCTCCAAAATGTTGAAGTCTTCATTCAGTCCCTCTGCCACCAATGAGGTTCTGATAATTTATCTTCTCACAGTTTTGCATCTCTGTAACTGCATATACTAATTCAGATTACTTATGTAACTGCTTTTTGTTAGCCACAAAACATGACTTAGAATGGAAAATAAATTAAATTGGACCTTTGGTGGTGAGATGGCTTGTGATTTAGTAAGGGCACTGACAGTTTTGGTCTTCTTTTAGAAATTGTAGAGAGACCGGTCAGCACTAAGGTTCTAGGAAACAGAAGTTCTATCATGGATAAACTTTTTAAGCACACTCTAAATAAATGCAGAAAGAACGAGTTGTGATTATTATGGCATGCACTCTACTAAACTTGAGGCTTATTTAAGATGCTACTACAATGCTAACAATTGACCATATTAAACTCCATTTTGATATGTGGTTGCCCCCCTCAAGGAGGAAAAGCATTCTGCTTAGATCTTCTAGACCTGTCCTCTCTGCAAATGCATGATCCTCTGTAAAACAGCCAGAAAACCAGGCATGGCAGTATTGAAGCCAGTCATAAGTGCTGTATGTATGCACGTATGCTGCACAAACCTAGAACCACAAAGAGGCAGCCTCTCACAGTTACTAAACACAAATGTGAATTTAATCTTCCTAGAAGCATAACTGATGGCACCAAAGCAAATCCCAGCCTTTTTATCTTTATGTAACCTCTGCTGCTGAAATTGTATCTGTACATACAGCCATAAAAATGTTGTAGTGTCATTAATAATATAACAGGAGAAAGGTTTTTGTTGCTCCTCAAAACTATCAGCTCACATCCAGTGAAGCAGAGCAGTTGATAATGTGCACAGACTAATGAAGCATAGAAAATATCTTTGCTCATGAGATCCTGACAGCCTGAACAAATTTTAATCAACGATTACTTCCTTTGTGCCAGTACATTATTGTATTTTTCTTTGTGACAATATGAGTTGTTGAGGGAACTGGGGTTCTTTAGCCTGAAGCAAAGACAGCACAAGGGTGACCTTATCTCTCTCTACAACTACTGGAGAGGAGGTTGTAGCCAGGCAGGGGTTGACCTCTCCCAGACCACCAGTGACAGGTTGAGAAGATATATCATCAAGTTGCACCAGGGGAGGTTCAGGTTGGATGTCAGGAGGAATTTTTTCACAGGAAAAGTTGTTAACCACTGCAACAGACTGCCCACAGATGTGGTGGAGTCACTGACCCTGAAGGTGTTCAAGAAGCGACAGCACATGACACTTATGGTCTTTTTGACAAGGTAATCAGTCAAAGGTTGGACCTGATGATCTCAGGTGTCTTCCAAATGAAATGACTCTGTGTGATTTACTTTTCTGAAATATATAATCAAGCATAGGATGTCTCATTAATATTTTTTCTTTTTGCATTAAAAAAATACTTTCTTAAAAATTGCTTCTCAGTGTCCTTCAGTTATTTTATTCTCTGATAATTATGTTTCATAAAATTACTTTTCCGGCAAGTGAGTTTACTAATATAACCTTATGGATTGTGGTGGTGCAGAACTGTTTTATTAGATTTTTGTAAGAAGTTTATGTTATGGTTCGTTTCACTGTATCCCCAATTCTGTATCCCTTTTGTGTTGTCTGTATAATAAGGTATTTTGTGTCAATCATCCCATACCTCACATGACATGTAACATCCCCTCTGCCCCAACCCCCCTCTCTGGGGCAGCTTGTCAATCACTCCCGGGGTCCCTCCCGGATTGTGAAATCTCCGGGAGAGAGCTTCAGGTGATAGGTAGCCTGGGGGAAATTCCTTTGGCTCTGGATTTTAGTGGTCTGAAGCTTGGGGGTGGGCACACCTTGTTACCCCCTGAAACGCCTGATTTGTGGTCTTTTTGTATCCTCCCTGGGACCCTCCCCCGCTTATAGGGGGTGGGAGGGAGGAGCAAACTCTCTCAGCCGCCAGGTTCTCAGCCTGGAAGCTCCGAGCCGCTCGCCTCGGAGCTTGGAGATCTCTGCTAATAAACATCCTTTAACCTGCTAAGCTGAGAGCCAGCCTTTTCTCTTCTGCTGCTGTTGACTGTCACCTTTGCGTCCAGCTGCCAAGCCGAGAAGCCAAAACGAACTGGAAACTTTGTGTCTGTGTTGACCCGAGCTAGCTGGGGGTCGGCTCCCACCCGGAGCGGGGACACAACCGGACGTAATGGATGATTTCAGTATTTTAAGAGGGTCAAAATTATATCTTCAGTTCATTAATGGCTCAGATTGGAAGTGATCTTTGAAATCATCTGGTCCTCACCTTAGAATAGGACTTGCTTCCCTGTTAAAACAGGTTGCTCATCATATGAACATTTCCAGGCGCAGAAATTCCTGTATTTCCTCTGGTAATATGTTCCTCTGCTTAAACAGCTCCTCCACATATTTCCCCCTACTCCTTCTCCTCCTCAAAACAAAACTGTTTTGATTTTCTTTTGCTGCACATTATGTCACTTGTCTCCTGTGTTTGTTCTGTACCTGTCAGGAGAGTATGGCTTTTTTTCTTTCTACAACTGCTTATCATAAATCTGTATACAGCAGGTGGATGTCCCCCCTGTACTCAACTTTCCATTCTCACAATAACCAGATGCACTTTTCAGGCTGTTCTTGTACACCACATGCTGCACATCTCTTACCAGCCTGCTCTGCTGAACTCGGTTTCTCAGCACTCTTGCCTTGGAGTGCTACAAGTGCACCAGTCTCACAAGTGCAAAGTCACGTTCATTCTCCATCTTTTTCCTAATGCAGGGACACTTCCTGTAATTTAAGATCTAATCATTGCCCTTGTGTTACTTTAGCCAACAGCCATAGATGGGATATAACCTGTTCTTTCTTTCCTGTGGTCAACTGTGTCTGCATTAGTAGTTGGAAAGGCAAGTTTCTGAACCTCATCTGAAATACTTCTATTCCTGTACCCTGTCCATCACAAATCACTTCAAAGTCTACCCAGACAAAATACAGTCCTTGCTCCATTGCAAGATCAAGTGGGTCTCTGGCCTTTACACATCTGGAAATTGGCACATGAAAAAAAGAGTTCTTTTCCGTTACTAAGTCCAATACCATGATCCCACTCCCATTCTCCTTAGAACATAACTCACTGTGAAGGACAGAAATGCATGACCCAGCCCTGCCAGTCTGAGACCTGGTAGTCAGTAGCTGAGTTTAAAACTCCAATAAAATAAAATTAAATGGTAAATACTGTTCTTTCTTTACTTTTTCTTAAGAAATACTTAAAAGCAAGCAAATCATGCCAATATAGATCACTTTTTGTTACAAAATGAGAGCAGAGGTACACTAATACTACACTGTTATCATATATTACCCTTGATCCTTACCTTTGGGTAATAAAAGTGATACAGATTTAGTTTCTATATAATGGGACAATGTATTTGTGTATGAGAAAAAATATTTTATATCTTCTGCAGCTAGTACTTTTGAAGTGTAAATAAGACTAAACCAATCACACTATTACTCTCTAAATTTAAAATTTTACAAAAAGGCATTTTTCTTATTGAAACCTCTAAAAGAGAAAACTTCTAAAAATTAGCTGCTGCCAAAAATTCAGTGTTACTTTTACAATCTTTGGAATAAAACCTGTTGGCAATGGACATGTTGCTCCTCTGCACAGCATCACTCCTCTCAATAGGTTTCTTCTATTATTTCAGTACATATGTAGTAATAGAAGCCTCTGATGAGGATTGTGTAGTACAGAATACACAGGAATCTTAACAAAAGAGAAAGAAATCATTGTTCCTCTGAATGGTCCAAGCAAGATGAATCTGTTTTATTTTTGCTGCCAAAGCTATTCATAATCCCTTTTTCTGAGAGTTACATGAGTCTTTTTGTTCCAAATCCTCTCCATTTCCCTTCTATTTCCTTTCCCTGATGAGAAATCAGTGGCTGTTTATATTTCAGTCTGACAAAGCTGTTTTATTTTCACATGTAGATCTATATTCAAAGGCATTTAACTTGAGAGATGATTCAAGTTAACCCCATGGTTCAAAAACACAAGGCATCCTTGGTAGGACATGTCCAGCTCAATCAAGTGCAGCTTTTCTCTGTGCATGCCCATCCCAAAAAATATTTTGGTTTCTGGTCAGCTATTACTTAGGGTAGGATGATTTTTCTGTTAATAAGGACAAAAAAATTACAAGATGTCTTATAGTACCACACCTTTCCCCACTAGATGTGCTAGAGTTCCAGCTGCATTTTTTACTTTATGATATATAAGTTTGCAGTAAACTAATTCACTGCTCCTCTCAGAGAGGCCCTGAGTAAAGCCCACAGTGTACAGTGGTAAATTTACAGGGCAAGGAATGGAGGGGAATTACTGAAATGGTCAAATGGAAAGTAAAAAAGTAAAGCACTTTTAAATAAAAGTACAACCTTTTTTTTTTTTTTTTTTTTTTTTTTTTTTTTTTTTTTTTTTTTTTTTTTTAGGAAAACTTGCCTAAAACATTAGAATTTTGAGTATCTGAATGTTATATACTGTTTTACTCAGCTTTCTTCTATACAAAGTGGCTCCATTAAAGAAAAAGAAATCAAACCCAAAGATGGCAACAGGTGATCTTTTTATGTTAGAATAGTTTTTCAAGTAGCTTTATTCTTAATTCTTACCCTCAGATGTACCTGCTCTTTTCTTTCAAGGGATATAAAAAATGAAGATTTAACTCCCTGAAAGTAGTCTGTAACATTCAGCATATGATCGCTAGAAGCTATTATTTCAATATTTATTAGTTTTCTGGCAAGCCTTAAGGACCTATAAACTTCAGGTATGCACATTCTTGTTCCTTGTATTCCCTTTGTGAATTTATTATGTAAATTACATTTTCATGAAATGGAATTTTATGACTGAAAGATTCAAACAGAACTGTGTTCAGTTACAGATAATTCATGCTGACTAACTAGAGGACATTAATACTATATGAATTTATTTTGTATTTAGCTTTTGAAATACAGTTTTCAAAGCCTTGAGCCACTACTGATTCTTGTATGGTAAGAGCAATATAACCTGAATTTTGATGTCTTCTTTTATTGAGGACATAGCTGATCATCAGAGATAAAACAAATACTCAGCAGTGTTGATACTAGAATCAAAATTTTTTGATTGAAGAACAGACAATTGTTAGGCAGAATGCACCACAGCATATAGAATAGTTTCAGAAGAAAAACATTGACAGAAAAAATAATTTTACTTGGAAAAGGTACCTTTAATTGACTTAAAAGCAAGACAGAAAGAAACTTGTCTTTTTTCTCTTTGCAGCTAGGAAAAAAAAAAAAAACACAACACAAAAACAAGCAAAAACAAACAAACAAAAACTTTATGGAGTTCAAAGTATGTCAAGAAAAACAATTTTTCATCAATTAACTGTTCTTTGTTGTATAGCTATTTGTTTCCTGAAAATGTGAGGAAAATTTCACTTGCTTTTTTAATGACAGAATGGTGAGCCATATGCACTTGCAGCTGAATATCAGATGTGAATATGTGGTTGCTGTGAAAGAGTTTGTATGTACTACACTCATACTGTAGCTTATTATGCCATAGCTTCTTCAAAGGTCTTAGCCCAATGTAATCTCTACTACATTTTTCACACACCTTAAAGAACAGTCTCTAAATACCTTGTCATTTTCTCTCCACTCATTTGGCCTGTATACTAGAGCATGAAAAAGGATGACTGTTTTCATGTTGTTGCTGGAAAAATATGTCATTGGAATAAATGTATGAAATGTATGTCTATATGAAAGTATGTCAGAAAAGCAGGTCATCTTCTATATTTTATGGCTGTGTGCTAAGATGGAATAAAGCATGCTTACAAATTTCACTACTCCTGAGGACTTCAGTGGTTGAACTCCAAATCTTTCTTTCCTCACAAGTCTTCTTATGTTGTCAGCATATAGTTTATTTTAGAATATCCCATGCTGGGTTTTGAAATCCAAAAAAAAAAAAAAAAAAAAAAAAAAAGAAAAAGTATGGAGATGTGACAAATTAGCAAGGAATAATATATTATTTAAATGTATCAGGGTGAAATTTTGATGCTGTAACTGTCCAATATATCCTGTATGCACAAAGATGCTACAATGTGATTTTAAGCAAGGCTCTGTTTAAAAATATATTATTTTTCTATGAAAATAAAGCCAAAAACCAAGACTGGAAATTTTCTCTGACAAGGTTGCAATATATTTACCTTAAAATCATGCATATTAAATATTCAGGTCTACAAAAAGAAAACCAGCAACTTTTATTACAGCAGTTATACTAATGTACAAGTCACAGACACTCTGATTTATCATTTTGGTTTTACTAGAATGCATCCTCCATTATTGTCCTGTTAGTTTTAATAGCTGACCATGCAACTGAACGTGCCTTTAGTAGTTAAAGTAAAATGAAACTGCTTAGAGTCTGTTTTGCAGAATTAGAAGCAAAGTTTTCTAAATAAATTTTGTGTGTAGGTATTTGGTTCACCACGAAGCCATCAGCTTTGCCCGTATAAATAGTAGACATGTTTACTTTGCACTTTGAGGGACCTCATAATACCTGAAAATGAAGGTAATTTCATCCTGCCCTCTCCCTTTTCCTGTTGAGAGCACATACATAGTTATATAAAATGAAAATTTACGTGTATTCTGCTGTGTGAAAAACAGACAATTATCTACGATTGTGGGATTATCTATCCATGATTGATTTTGTTGTGCCAACACAAGTACAGGAAATGCATGCTAGTTCAGGAGTATGGGAGCATCCTCACCTCTATAATGAAGTGCCTCACCTATAAAAGTTTTCCATAAACCATAGACTTCACAGTTCGTGGAGGAAATAGAAAATTTATATTGTCTTTCTATTGCTTTCTGTGTCTTTGCATAAGTAAAATTCTGGGTGCTGCTGCTCTTAAGAGGGTGATCAGCCTGTGAGTGGGCATCTCCAATATTAGCTTTATAATGGCAGATTTTAAGGTGCAAAGTTCTTCTTTTATGTTTTTGGATTTCCATTATTGCTGTGTGAAAATTAATAAAAGATCATCACAAATGTGTAAGGAATATTTCAAAAATGAACTAGATAAATAGGGAAAGTTTATTGTATTTTATCTTCTTATGCAAGATGGTTTCCCCAAGTTCTCACTATAATGGTCTAAGTAAATGCCAGTAATCTTTGTTCTGCAACTCTTTCAAATGAAAGTAACAAGCATCAAACATAATTGCTATTGTAAATGATGCTACATTCTAATTTGAGCATTGATTTATTAAAGAAATATGGGTATTGATCTAGTATCAATACCCAACTGTGATGGACAAAAACTCTCTTAACAGCTTGAAGTTAGAAAGTGTATGTTTATTACGACACTGGGCAGCATGTGGAATAGCTCCCAAACACACACCGCAATTTACAGGTGATCACAGAGTCTTTTTATTTACAAAAGTATTGAATATCCAAAACACAAATGCATATTCATAACTCTGGTACATCCCATTCCCCGCTTCATATGGTAATTAGCTAAAAAGCTATTAAGTCTGCATAGTTTGTTCTTTGAAGTGGGTCAGTGGTCCTTTTCATGGGGAGGGGTCTCCAAAATGAGAAAGTAAAGAAGTCTTCCTTGTTCTGACCTTTTTACCTTTTCAATGCAAATGTGATAAATGAACCCTTGGTAGGACTCCTATTTCCTGTCTTCATGACGGTTCAATGGGTTTCTGGGCAGAGCAGGCCTACAATTGCCTTATATTCCTAAAAGCTATTTATCAGTTTCTGTATTCTTCATCATAAACACAGCTAACCATAACCATAACCATAACCATAACCATGACAAAGTAATCAGTTATTCAAATATGGAAGAGTGATCCCAAATCTGGTTTCTCTTAGTTAACTACTAACTTTTAACTTCAGCAAAGCCTACCTATCTACTTTAGTTAATTCCAGCAAAGCTTATCTCTAACGAAAATCTTAACCCCTCTAAAATTCTTAACTCTCTAAAGTTATATCTCAGAGGAGGTTTTCTGGAAAACGCCTTCAAACACAATAAACACTGTTTAATTTTAAATATTTTAAGTATGAGGTTATCATCTCCCTGCATTAGATTTTCTTAGCTTTTTCACAACATAATTTGTTTCTTGTGAATTTTTTTCTTATATAATTCCATGTAGAGAACTCAGACATGGTTCCCATCTTTTTATGTTCTGTTTAAAATAGCTGATTACATTATAAGTTCTGGTCCATCGATAGCAAGAGGTAGAATAGAAAAGTTTACTTGAAAAGATCTTGTTTATGCTCCTATTATAATGTTGGTTTATTTCTTCTTTTTCAAAGCAGAAATTTATGGGATATATTTCAGCCCAGTCACTAGAAGCTTGAATGTAAATTTATCAAGGGTAGAATTAAGGCGACACTAGAAGTATCTAAATCTAATAGTGTTAGAATAACTATAGTTCATGTGATGCTTTAAAAAAACCCCCAAACATACCTGATTCATTAATCACTTCAAGAAGGCATATGATAATATAGTGAGCAGACAGAAGCAATTTGTATCTGCTTTTGATGTCTTTTAATACAATAGCATTTTAAACAGGATATTCAAATGTTTGTGAATCCTATGTGCTATTGTATGCCACCTGTGGTCATTCTGCTTAAAATAATGGCATTTATCTGTACTACATTTATCTGTACTACAGAAATAATTATTTTTTCAACAGTTATGACCAAAACCAGTTCAAAGGTTTTCAATGCCAAGAATGGATGGAAAGAACAGCTACATTCATTATAAATGCTTGGGCAGCTACTTTTAACTCTGCACAAAATCACTGTCTCCTGGTTCTGAGTAACCAAGGATGACACAGTGCACAGCAGTATGTTGACTCTAGCTAGTGCTCATTAGAGTGCCAGGAATAACTCAGCAAAGGGACAGGAGACCAGTTTGGCCTGATACACTATACCTTGGAAACATTTCAGTGCATGCTTCCCGCTGTCTCATAGGCACAAGACACTAGAGATCATCTGCTCCTACCTAAGGTTGATAATGAGCCAGTACAAGGAGGCACATTTGTTGTGCTTTGCCTATGTTCTAGCCAGGATCTGTTACAAGGGTGAGTAGTCACTGATTAAGATGCATGAGAAAATTTCTTCCTGCCTCTGCTCGGCTTGAGCACTCACGATTGTCAGGCATCAAACATCTGCTCCTGGTGATAAGTATGCCCACACAAACCAGATAATACATGAATTTTGCTCTACTGGCTTCCATCCCCATCCTCTTCCTTGTTCTGGTGGAATTGAAAAGGAGTTCTTTTCACAATGGAGATGCATCTTTGGGGTGTTCCTGTACAGCTGGTACACAGATGACTTTCAAATATCTCCTCTAGGAATAGTAAGATACGTCTACTGAAATCCAGAGCGATAGAGAAGGCTGTCAGACTTAAGACCTCCAGAGAAAAGCCTTTAGGATAAGGCTTCACAACATGCAGGGACCTGGAGCCAAGGGACCAGAAGCAGTCTAGAGAAAATACAGACAAAAATGATGACAGATGAAAGAGGAGAATGAGAATGGTGTGTTCATCTGAGGGTCAGGTCAGAAGTAGAGACCATATGGGCTTATGTGGAGATCCTCCCAAATTTTTGCACAAATATCTGGTCAACAGAACTAGATTTGCAAAGCAATACCTGATTGTCTCTTTGCATGAACAACCTCTAAGCGAAAATTTAACAGGTTTATGTTCTTGATGTTTCTTGATGCTCAAGAAGAGTAAAACAATGATTCAAGCTGTATGTGTTCTGCCCAGCTTGAGTAGCACTTATATGATAATATTCTAAAAGATGTCTGAGAAGTATATTCTAAAAGATATCTGAGAACTGAAGCTATCTAGAAGCAGTTTTTCAGGGAGATACATATTAGTTTATGCCAGTTTGGTTTTTTTCATAATATCAAAAATAATTGGCTTCTTATGACTCAAGGACACTAATTTAAAGTCTGAAAATTTGTATTCTTGTTTTTAGACTCAAATCTGTTGAATTTGAACCACAAGAAAAGGAGGTAAATCTGAATAAGGGAAATCTCTTTATTCTTCAGTGGAGATTAGAGTGTCATCTACCAGAGAAACAGGTTAGAAGCAGAAATGAAAATCAGACATATGAATGTATGCATAGTCTATTAAAAATATTTGCATTCTACCAATTAATGAATCCTCTGTTGTTACCAGTGTCTGGGTAAAAAATAATTATTACAAGTATCATTGTTTAAATTTAAAGACTTACTGGCAGTTTTACACAAAGGACTCTGTTAGAAATTGCTCTCACTGTTAGGAAAAGTACTTCAGCAGCAGCTGTCATCATACATAGTATCAAGAAATTTTAAATCCTTGAAGACTACCATCATGTAAATATTAGGTCTCGGAGTTACTTCTAAAGCAGAAGCATGACAGGCACAAGAAAAAGAAATAATGTAAATTAATTTTTCATAGGAGTTGAAATAAAAAAATAAATCTCAGTTTATAGAGAATTTTCATGCTTATATCAAATATGACAAAAATAGATCTAAATCAAGATGAAGTTTGCCTCTGCAAAGTATATATCTAAAATAGCAGTATCTAAAATAGCAAGAAATATTTTTCATATTTTTAACAATAATATAATGTGAAATTAATGGGTATAATTTTTCTAACATGAAGTATTTTTAATTGCTTTCTTTTATGGTTCATTTATGAATTGAAAAATACTCAGGCTCTTTGGAACAATTATTTTTTTTCCCAACAGTTAAATGACTGAAAGGGAAAAAGCTATGGATCATAACCACATTATTGTATCATAGCAGAATCTTTTGCACAACTTCTCTACAGTGAGTCTTTATTCCTTACAAACATACTTGTTTTCATGATTTTACAATTTCATCAGTGGATAAAAGTGGTGATAAACTTTCAGATAACCTTTTCTTATCACAGTTAGAACACCTTAATATCTTATGGATCATATTTTCCTAGTGTGTCTTCATTAATTTCCTATTTTAAAAATCCAGAAAGATTTTATTAATCAATGAATAGATCACTTGGGGTTTTGTTTTTTTTTTTTTTTTTTTTTCAACTCTCCATTTTTTTTAAAATAAGTCTACCTTTGATGTGGTGGTGCAAAATGTTGATTTGTCATGTTTTACTTGTTATATAAAGTTTTTCTGTGAATTTTGTATGAGATTTCGTAATGGTATGTTCCGCTGTACCCCCCTGTTCTTTGTAATAGTTCCTCCCCCGATGAGTTGTTATGTAAGCGTTCGTTTCTTGTCAATCATCCCTCTCCCTCACCTGTCCCTGTCAATCCTCTCCCTCTCCTCTTGGGTGCCCTGTCTGTCACTTTGGGGCCCTTCCCTGGTTTCTGGAAAGATCCAGGGAGGGCTTCGAGTGATTGGCAGGCACCTGGGAAATCCCCCACCTCCTTCTTGTGATTGGATCCCTGTTCAAAGGTTGACACCCTCTGCTACACCCCCTTGTCCTCTCATTGGCTGACCCGTTGTCGCCACCCCTGGTTCCACCCCCGTTCAAAAGTTGTTGCACAGCTCTGCTCGGGGCTCTCTCTGGGCAGCGGCTGACCGAGGCGGAGCTCCTTGCCGGACTCCCCTCCAATAAACCATCCTGTTATCCTGTCAGAGAGTGCCGACTCTTTATCTGCCGCCGTGGTCGTACCTTCATCGAAGCCCTGTCGCTGGTGTGGGGAGCCAAGGCCCCACAGGGAGGAGGTGGCTTGCCCAGTCTGCCACCCCAACCTCTCAACGCGTTAGCCGCAGTGTGTGCTGAGCTAGCCTGTGAGCTGCGCCAACCGAGCGCAAAGGGCACGGCGACACTTTGATAACTCTGAACTTTTTCCAGAATGAATTTGTGTTAACAAAGAAAAAAAATTTGCTTTCTCAAATGGTTTCTTGCACATGCCAGACCAGTCAGAAGGAAAGTCTCAGTATTAATGAAGTCAAACAATAGGGCTAAAAACGATGACTTTTTATTTGGAGGGAAGCTCTACACCAATTTGCAAGCTGCATTTTGCTATACAAGTAATCAGATAACAGTGCTAAGCT
This sequence comes from Hirundo rustica, assembly GCF_015227805.2. NCBI lineage: Eukaryota > Metazoa > Chordata > Aves > Passeriformes > Hirundinidae > Hirundo > Hirundo rustica. The sequence goes on along the minus strand of NC_053488.1, from coordinate 62,032,506 downwards.
GAGATGTCGCAAAGCAGTTATAAGTTTCATTGTACACCACACAAAGAGTAATGTTCTTGGTACTTGAAGAATAAGAAGCTTATACTTTAAGTATTCAGTTAGTTGTATAAATTTCAGATGAAGGAGATATTTCATAGCATATATCTTCAGAAACTTTAAAATATATTAACCATTTCAAATCAATGACTACTAAAATTTCAAAATTCAGCAGCCTTTTCTGTAGAAAATCTACATTCTTTTGACTGAAAACAAGCCCTATTTGCTAATACTATTCACAGAATTATAGAACAGCTTGGGTTGGAATGGCAGATCTCATTCTGCCCTGCTGCCATGGGCAGGGACCCCTTCCACTACACAAGGATGCTCAGAGCCCCATCCAGCCTGGCCTTGAACTTCTTCATGGATGGGGAGCTCTTATTTGTCTGGAACTGGGAGCTCCAATTTCTCTGGAATTGCTCTACAATGTCTAAATAGTTTCAGTGCAGATCACAGAAAGCTTGGACCATAGCAAAAAGTAGTGCGGCATTAACCACACAGTGTGAGACTCTTCAAAAAGAAGAAAATTTTTCCTGAGACTTAGGATAAATACACCTGAAGATTAATTTGGAATTCTTAAGTAAGTACTTCTTAAGTACTTGTCCCTCTAATACCAACTTCTGCTTACCTTTTCAATAATTAATATAAAATTATGAATTTGGACTTTTTATATGACAGAGTAGTTAGTATATTCATCCTTCAAGATAATCATTTATCCATTTCAGATGTTTGAAATGTTATCAATTTCAAATAAAAGAACTTGATTCATATTAAGGAGTTGTTTGATTTTATACTCACTGAGGGGTTTTTGAATGAATATGAATCACTATGGTAAGAACAGCCAAGTGCAAGAGAAGCTTTCACTGATCTGACCTAGTCATTGTCATGAATACAGTAATTTAAATTAATAAATTTTACTACATTGATACAAAATGTAATAAGTGAAATAATATATTGTATAGTAGCTTTAAATGAAAAAATAAATAACGGAAAAACATAATAGATGTGCAAGGGTTTGACCAACAAAAAGGTCTGTATTACCTTTAAAAAGTCTATTCAAAGCAGAGACAGGGAAAAATAAACCCTAATGAAAAAAAAAAAAAAAAAAAAAAAAAAAAAAAGGCCAATTATCTGTGATATTTTCCTAGATCTAGCTAATTAACCTAAAAGTGGTGTTGTTGTCATTGATGAAGAACCTGAAAAACAATAACAACAGAGAATATTTGCACTATTGTTTGCTTGGGTGTTGCTTTTCAGAGCTTGCTCCGGGTTGCTGATCTGTTATCAGGACACAGACCTCTGCTAAGGACCAACATAGCCATGCGAGTTTTTCAGGCATCCTGTTCTGAGGTGTAACAAGAAATGCCTCAACACAAACCACAAACTGCTGTTTCAAAAAGCATTCATTGTTCAAGGCAGGTATGTCATAAGCCAGAGAACCCCAGGCAGCTAAAGATTTATTTTAAAAAAGAGCAAAGTGAACAGCTTCAAACAATTATCAACCCATTGTCCAAAGTGAGCAGACAGAGCTGCTGGTAAAACAGCATATCTTTTGAAACATTTCTTATACCACATTGCAAGTACAAAACTGTTACACTAATCCAGTTCAGAGGTTCATCTAAGTTTTCCAGCAAAAGCTGATCTCTTTTTTAGCATCACCTAGGCTAAAGAATCAAAAAATTCAGCACTTTGGGATGAGAAATACTCTGTGTGAGCTTTACAAATATTTTCACTTATCCACTCCAGTCAGTGAATTGTTGAAGCTCAGGTAGGTTGGAATGGACAACAGAGGAATAAGAGCAAGCCCTGGTTTTTGGAAGAGTATAAGGATACTCTGAGCAATAGGAATAATGACTTATACTTTTTTAAAAATAATTTTTGGGTTTTTGATTTGGCTGCCAGGAGGCAAATCCTGCACATCTAGGGTTGGTTGATTTGTTTGTGTGTTTTGGTTAGTTTTTCAACAATCACTGAAAACTGCTAGACAGTATAGCTCATCACAAGGGAAATAACCATTCAGTATCTGAATGTCACCAATATAGATACTCTGCTTAGACTAAATCCTAGAATAATAATGGAAGGTTCTTGCAGAGTATAGCACAGTTTAGCCACTAATTCTCTTAAGAAAATAATGAACTTCAAGTAATTATGGCCTTCAAGGCTTTTTCTCCAGCAGTCTTTTAATTGACAATTAGTTTAATAAGATAAAATAGAAAAATAAAAACAAATCTAAATCATTTCAGTATAAGTTGAAATTAAAATTTCCATTTTTGCTATAAAGGAGGACACATTTAAATTTCCAAGGTACTGATCCTAAGTGACCTCTGAAGCTGCTGCAAAGACTCCCTACCATTGAATTTATTCAGGGTTTGAAATAGGCTATTTCCATTTTACCTAAAAGAAACACAATGAAGCATTGAAAGTATAACGTAGTTATAATGAAGTACAACTAATCAGAGTCTATTTGTGTAATAGAAAGAGAATTGAAGCTAGATAAAGTGACAAAGAAAAAGCAATACAATATACCTAATTTTGTGCACAAAATGCTCCTTTCCTCTGCAAGGAGTAGAGTTTAGGTTGTTTTGTTTCTCTTAATATATTTTCACCGCATATGAAAGCTGTGCTCAGTGGTTGCCTAATGACAAGTCTATAAAATGATATCACAGTTTGCATTTACCTGGAGGTAGTTGATCTCTGATGAGTTTTCCCAAATATCTCATGAGTGCTAGTGCCAACGACCTTGCCTAAGCCCAGTGCACACAGCAAAATCTAATATGTTTCAGTTTTTCATGCCTTCTCCATTTGTCTACTCTGTATACACAAAAATGTTTTTTCTACATGGCACCTGTGAAATATTCTCACTTTGCTAAAAGCTCACTAAATGAAAAAAAACCCCATATAATGTTTGCTTCCTGTTCACTTTGAACTACAAGATGGCATTAACTTCACAGGGAATATATTTTTCCTGTACTCTCACTACTCCAACCATTACCACCTTGTTATGTACAACATGTTTAAAGCAAAAAGTTGTTTTTATTATAGCAAAAGAACAAGAAGAAATATTGGTGTCAGATATTGGTATAAATTTCTCTCCTAATTCAAATGACCAGTAGCTAAAATATTCTGTCCTGCTGTCAGACACAGTCTTTATGATTATATTTGGAAATAATATCATGGAGTTTCAAGCATTAATATTAAACTTAAAATAGTCAACATCAAAATAAGAAAATACAATAAAATTTTTGCAGAAGCTGGAAAGTTTTTAGTAAAATAGTACAAAAGAGAAGGAAGCTTCATAGATGAGATGACAAAATGATGCTTGAATTATTGAATTCAATGTAAACCACACCAAGCATTTGTGTGATTCTACACAAATAGCACAGTGCATTTTTGCATTGTAACAATTTCTGAGTGATGGTGTTTGTCTTCCCAAGTCAAAGTCAAATATGGTGAAGCCCAGATTTCCTGGAGATGGCTGAACACCTACCTGCCCATGGGAAGTACTGAATTAATTCCTTATTTTTTTCCTTCACTTACTATACTGTCTTTAACTTAAGCCATAAAATCTCTCACTTTTACTCCTCTGACTGTGTCCCTCAGTCTACCAGGGATAGGGGAGCAAGTGTCTCTGTGGTACTTAGTTCATAGCTTAAACCACAACAAAGGGAAAAACGAAGCATTTGTTGACTGAGTTAACCAAGACATCGAGAGGTACATCTTGCATGTCTATAGGGCAACTCCCATGAAAGATTCAAAACTTTATGCAAGTTTACTGGCACAGTGCAATGCAGTGTGTAACTGAAAGTCTCAATCTCATCACCATTCATATCTTTTGAACAGTTTTCAGCTAATCTTTTAACAATGGGCACCTTTACAAGAAGTCAAGGCTCTGGGAGAGGACAGATATGTAGATATAGATGATGTAAATTATATAGATATAGATGATATAAATGTGCAAGCATGTATTTCAAACACTGTAGGAACACAACCACCTGGTAGGGCAGGGCCTCAGGTGACATAACTTCTGCATCCAGAAGTTTTGGGTTTATCCTAGACTTCAACAAGATCACCTTCCATTACCTTTGATGAAAATGAGAATTTTGATTTTGACTATTATGGGGTTGTACCTGAAACTACAGATTATTTTATTAATTTCTCAATTAGTGAGATTGAATGTATAAAATTATAGAATCATTAAGGTCAGAAAGGAGCTCCAAGATGATTGAGTCTAACCTTTGACCGAACCACTTTGTCAACTAGACCATGGTGATAAGTTCCACATCCGGCCTTCCCTTAGACGTTTCTGGGGATAGTGATTGCACCAATTCCCTAGGCAGCTTCTTCAAATGCTTCTTTCTGATGTCCAACCTCAACTTTCCTAGCACAGCTTGAAGCCATTTCCTCTTGTCCTGTCATGAGTTTCCTGAGAAAGGAGGCCTATCCCTGCTTTTCTACAGCTTCCCTTGAGGCAGTTGAGATGACCAATGAGGTCATCTCTGAGCCTCCTTTTCTCCAGGCTAAACACCCCCCAGTCCCTCAGCCACTCCTTACGTGACTTACTCTCTAGACCCTTCCCATGCTCCTCCGTTCTCTGGACTTGCTCCATCACCTCTATGTCCTTTCTGAATTTAGGGGCCAAAAACTGGACATGGTACTCAAGGTGTGACCTCATCAGTGCCCAGCACAGGGGGATGGTCGTTGCCCTGGTCCTGCTGGCCACACTATTGTGGATACATGCCAGGACGCCCTTGGTCTTCTTGGCCCTGGGCGCAGCTGGTTCGTGTTCAGCCAGTTGTCAACCAGCACCCCCAAGTTCTTTTCCTCTGGGCAGCTTTTCAGTCATTCTACCCCATCCTGCAGTGCTGCCTTGGGTTGTTGTGACCAAAATGCAGACCTGGCACTTTTCTTATTGATCCTTATCCAATTAGCCTCAGCCCATTGATCTGGCCTATACAGAACAAAGTCTCTGTCCAGATCAAATGTCTGTCTTTTTAAGGCTGTCTTCACAGTTTACTACACAGTTTACTTGTCAAGTATGTTTTTAAATAACCAACTTTTTATGCGTTGCTGACTCTTGCTTTCAAAATGCAGTAAGATTTAAAAACTATCCAAACCATTTCCAAAAAGCAAAATAAAGTTTCTTCTGCTAAGTAAATTAGGACTAGGTTTTAGGGGTGAGAAAATAACTTCTTTACAAGCACTTGAGTCATTAAGCTAATCATCTTTCATACTTAAGTGAACACATCTAGAAACAATATTAATTTCCTTGGGAAGTTCTCACTACTTGTTTTTGCACAAAAGGCAGCCAGGGAAATGTTCCTTAATGTTACCCAACTTCAAATAAAACTTTAATTAGGAAAACAGAGTATAAAGGGTTATCATATGTACTACAAAATACTGACTTTTTAAAAAACTAATAATAGATTTATTTAAACTGTCTTCTGCAGGAGAGTCCACATACCTAAATTGGCCCTCATTCTGGGTACCTTCCCCCAATTTAGATACTAGGCATTACATTCTGTGGTGTGGAATAACCCTTTGGCCAGGTTGTGTCGTCTATTCTGCTATTCTCTCTCTCTCTCTCTCAAAAAAAAAAAAAAAAAAAACCCAAAAAAAAAAAAAAAAACCCACCACCACAACAACAACAAAAAAAAAAAAAAAAAGAAAAGAAACAAAAAAAACCCACAAACAAACAAACAAAAACCCACAAAAAAAACCCACAAAAAACCACAAAAAACCCACCACAACCAACCACCTTGTTTTAGGATAAATGTGACTTAGGGGGAAAAAAAATAATCAGCTCATTATCAATAGTATCACCATCCTGATTCTAAAACACAGCACTGTACTAGATGGTGAGAAAAAATTAACTCATCTCAATCAAGAGAGTATGTGTAAATCACCAACCACCTTCTCAAGTTAAATTGGTATAATATCTTCATAACAATAATAAAAAAGACATTTCTCTTCTGTGATCAAGAAAGATGAAAATTATAATAGCATAAACTAGTTATTTTGCGACCAGAGTCAAAGCCTAATTGCAGTGCAAGCTAAGAAGAAGGTCTTCAGAGACACAGAGGAAGGTGAACAGATGTAGCAGTAAAATGTAAGACAAGTGAGCCTATTATGATGTCCATTTGGACAGTAGCAGAATTGGAAGCTGAAAAATTCACTAGTAGACATACTGTCTGAAGACAGACAGGACAAATGAGATAGAAATGAAGAGAAGGAAAAAAGCAGGGGTTTTTGTCAGGTAAGAGAAATTACTAAAATAATTATAACTCTTGTAGAAGTTGATTCAAAATAGAGAAACCCAAGAAAGACCGCAAATCTTGGTGTTTATAAGATTCTTCCACATGCAATTTAAACAAGTGCTTGCTCTTGAACAAGTGTGCTAGTAGATCCTCCACAGATAGTACTTTAGAGTAGCCAATTCTCCAGTGAAAAGATACCAGGTGCACAAACAGCATAATTTTCACTGTAAATTTTGCCACGCTTTAAATCCCAAGTGCACAAATAATTTGGGTTACACTATAAGCCCGGGAGCATTCAACAAGATTCAAGATTCACAAATAGTGCAGTCTACTGACTACTATGACAAAATAAGGTTCAAAAGTCGCTGCTGATAAATCCAGTAATGTTAGAAAGCATAAGCAATTGTATTTCTGCAGAATCATGTTTACCTAATAGATGTTCCTGTGGAAGGAGATGCGTACAACTTTTTGACTTTCTTAGGATATGAAGTAGAGTCTCCTCTGATCTTCCTCCTCTCTTAAGTTATATTCATATTGATTTTTCTTGAGGGTGGGGAAAAGACTTCAGTTCCTGTCATTTCATAGTCAGGTGGAGTTGAGTGACTTCAGTCATATATGTCAAACATATACAGGTTTTACTTCATTAGCCTATGTAGGTGCTTGAAAAGTAAAATGTATTGTCAAGTTGATGTTGTGAATTCAACTTTTAGTCACTATTTGTGTCATTTCTTCATCTTAATTTCTCTTACCTGTGTTGTTTAAAACAGACCATGACAGAAACACCTCTGTGCTGCTCCATTCTTTGTTTCGTGCCCTTCATAGGGTCAGTTCACTAAGCACAGTGTTCTTCATTCTAATGTGTGCACACAGTTTATGCCCAGTAAACTATTACCAGCATAGGTTTGTCTTTCCACAGCACATTTTTCCACAGCACTTCACAAGTTTTCAGCACAACAGGGTGAAAAATAAAAATCAAGGTGTTCAGTACCTGCTCTGTATAGGTGGCCGAAAGAATTAATTTGTGAAAACTTTTCATATGAAGCATTTAAATTATGTTTTGCCTCTGTTAAGCAAAATGAAATTGGATTATATTTATCTTTTCTAGCTTCTCTACTAATTCACCAGTTTTCTGGAAAACTGTCCTTTGATAAAAATTCCATATTCTCAAAATCACTGTTCAAATCAGGAAAACCAAAGCCTATGAGATATGAACATTGACACAATAAAAATATAATTCCTGTCGCTTGGTTCTCTTGGACAAACATTTGCAATTTGTTCCCTTATTTCTAAATAAGACAAAGCAGAAAACAGTTGACAGTGTGTCAGATGTGACTGGAACCATACAGTATGTTTACTTTCAGTCTTTCTCTGCCTTTGTTGAAGGATAAAATCTGTTACATGAAATACATGTTCACTCCCCACACCTGCTGATTCAAGTAGATAGCAATTTCAGATTGTTCAACCTTACTTATGTGCTTTTTGAATCTGAAAGAAATCAAGAAATCTTACTAATGTAGAATTAAAGTCTGATTTGCTGTTACATTGCCAGAGCAGTTTTATTTGTGTTGTATTGATGGATGCAACTTTGTAAATTCTTGAATACATGTGATGTGCATGACGGAGTCAATGATCAACATTCAATAATTTGGGACACTCCAAAACCAGCACATTAAAGCAATACAGCCAATTGTTCATTTATGTTCATCCTGATTTTTTAAAGTATGGAATCCTTATCAGCTGTTCTTTTAAAGTAAAAGTGTCACTGCAATTAAAGGCATTTGTCCTTTCTTCTTATCTAACACTAGATAATGCTCAGTGAGGTAATTACAAATTCAATAAAAATTTAAAGGCAATTAAGCTCAATTCAATAAAAATTTAAAGGCAATTAAGCTCTTTTCAAGGTGCACAAGCTCTTATGAATCCTAAATAAGGGGAAAATTATTGCTAAAGACCAAACTTCTATACCATCATTATTCTTAAAACGTCAAATGTTAGATAAAAGGTCCAGAGATAAATCTCTGCCCAGCACTCAATCTTCCAGATTCTGCAGAACTTCAATGCTAGCTGCACAATTATTTGCTAATCATTATTTTGTACTTGTTACATGCTTGTTAGAACCCATTACCAAGGTTTTATGTAAAGTATTCTTTGAAAAGAAATAATCCACCATGACATGAGAGAAAATACTAAAACAAATAAAATCCAGATGACATTTCCTAATGCCATAATCAGAATGAAAGATATGTTTCTAATGTTCTTTATTAAATACTGAAAAAACCCCATTTCACTAAGAAAAGAAAGAAAGCAGCTTCTTCTTATGAAAAATATTGTGAAATATTTTGCTTTGAATTTGTGCATACTTTCTGGGCACAGCACTGTTTTTCAGCTAGAAGTAATTGTCTCACGCAGTAAAGTGTCAATTTTAAGTTGAGTCTAATTCTTGACTTGCTTATGTAGGCTAGACACTACCTCTTTTTCTATAATTTTATGAATTTGTTGGAGTTTCCTCCCACAAATAATAAGTCTTACTGATTACTATTTTTAAAAATTATTCTTTACTAATCTCTTTAAAAGATTTTGTTTTCCTTTGTATATTACCAGTGCTTTTATTAGCACTGTAGTGGAAACTTTTGAAGGGAGATTTTTCCTGAGATCATATCAGAGAAGAGAGGCAATTCAAAAATATGAAATAAGAGTTACCTATGAAAGAATAACAAGAGATCCCTAATCAATTTACTTATCTGGGATAAATAAATATTGAAATATTTTAAATGAAAAAAAAAAAAAAAAAAGACAAAGTATTTCTAATGCATGTCTGGGGGTTTTATATGTGCATTCATACATCTGGGTATGCATGTGGTTATGCATGTTTGTACACATTCGCGATTTAAGGTAAAAGTGTCCCAGCAAAAGGGAAAATCTCTTCATCAATCAGAATATTAATTAGAAATCAAGAAATAGGGAACAAAAAGCTACTGGCAAGCCACAGCCAGGATCAGTGGAGTTAAATAAGGATGATCCATGAAAGTAAAAACTGTATGCATCAAATGCTTACACAAAAACAAAATGGATTTGAGTAATTTTTTTTTAAACTATAAAGATAAACAAATGGGGAAAAAAAAGTTTGAGAAATTTGCTAAAAATACTCAAAATATTAACTCTATTTCACCAAGATTTTTTGGACTAGAACTGAATACTGAATACTCACATTTTTAAACTCTTCAAACATCATTCAGTTACAAATCAAAGGTGATACAGCTATGGTTAGCACAACACCGAATCCAAGTTAACAAGCCCCAAGACTAGCAGGGACCACCACCTTGAGTTTCCTAGGCTAGATATCTTGAAGTTCACTTGCAAACATGGAGGAAAGCACATGGAATCATACACCACAGAATGGTTTGGTTTGGAAGGGACCTCTCAAGGTCAGTTAGCACAACCTTCTTCCAGTGAGTAGTGACACCTTCAACTCGATGAAGATGTCACAGGGGCATGATGTCTGTGTGCTGATTCACCCTTTCTCTTCCATAATCCAAGCCAATGAACAGAACGGTAGCAATGGACCTGTGACCAACAAAGAAAAGCACTTACAGCTAAATCTACTTGTCTTTTTAGGAGTCTGACTTAAAGTCTGTATAAATCACCAAGAGGTGTAGCTACCACTGATATCTGCCAATACAAAACTGGCCTAAGAAAAATTTAATACAATTCTATTTTTCCACCTTGTGTTTTGCATTAACATAAATTTTGCTGACCAAGACAGACACTGCAGCAAAGCTTTCAAGTTAGATTGTCAGAGATGACTAGGAGCAGACAAATTTTACACAGGCAAATTCCATCAAGAATTCCTTTATTATGCAAAATAGAGAACTCTTATCCAATATGTGTGACCTATTCTACCAAGCAACGACGTTTTAAATTCAAATGTGCATAAAACCCACAGTGTAATTTACTTTATGAGACTCCTAAAACAAATATTTGAAAAATTTATATAAAAATTTACAAAAAGTTGAGACTGCCTTTTCAGAGACATTCCATAAACTAAAAGATTAATGAAGGAATTAAGCAAATTATTTGCCTTCAATATTGTGAAAATGGCTACAGACATTACACAAATTTTAAGAGTAACTTTATTTAATCTACTAGCCCCCATTCTGCTGCATAAAGCGGATACTCAAGAAAAACACGCCAGCTTTCTAAATACTCCTATGAATAATAAGTGAAAATACTATACAATGCAATATATTTTTCTGTAAGGGAAGAGATGTTCTAAGAGTAGAAAAAGGATACATGACCATATTTTTTTTAAAGGGTAATGAAATGGTTGCCATATGATTTAGTCTAAATTTAACATGTTCACAGTGGCTATCAAACAGCAGAGAAGATGAGATTCCCATCATAAAAGAATTAACCACTTTTAGAAGAGTTCAGTGAACGGAAGCCTCTCTTTACAAGGGTTACACTGTTGAAACAGCTCAGAATATCTTTCTACTGTGTTTTATGTTGTAAGGAATGCAAACTAAGTACTAGAACAACCTCCTAGATAAACAGGCTTTTTTTTTTTCCTTTTTAAATGTCACTTAGCAGTGAACTGTCATTTCAATATTGTATATAATTCAGGCCTTTGAAGTTTTATTTGCCTTCATTTTTCCTCTGGATAATCTGTTTAATAAGAAGAAATTCAATCCATAATGGGTTCTGATGACTCATGTTGGGATGATAAAGAAAGAACCCATCCTGCAATGTACTACTTCATATGACAAGAGATCTTCTAGGTAATTTAACACCTAGGTGAATGTGGTCTAACAGAGAAAACCCCTCAATAGCTAAGTCAAGTTTACTTGATTGCTTTCAATAAATGCAGATCTGAGCACCGGGAAGCTGAAAGAAGAGCCTTAACAAACTTGTCAAATGAGAAAAGTTATATAAACCCCAACTTACAAATTAATCAGATAACTGTTAGAAAAACATTTCAAGTTTTTAAAGTTCAAAATGTCCTTGACACAAAAATAAGCAGAAGGGGAAAGAATATACCTCGAATATTTGCAAACTAAAGTAACTGGTTGGTTATAGCTACTGATTAGTGTCTCATGATAAGAGAGCGTTAGGAATTTTCTGTTTCACTGTGCTTCCTCTTTTCCCCCCCACCCCCCCCCCCCCCCCCCCCCTTAAATATGGTTTTTGAGATCCTTAATGTAGAGCTATATCATTATTTGATTCCTTGACTGGGTCTGTAATTAGCACAGTATACAAGTAACCTGCTTTCCTCCTGCTATGAGATCACTGTTCCTGGTACTGAGGCACTGAGAAACAGCCATAAGCTATATTTCAAAATTAGCATAGGGAATATAGATTAAGAATATATACACAGAATATATACTCTGTGTCTTGAAGAATGTATGTCAAGGATATCCATTAAGTAGGGCCTGTCACGTGACACCATCAAGAACACATTTTGCAAAAGCAGATGTTTATTTTGATTTTTTTTTTTCAAAGAAAAAAGACAACTATGAACAAACTGAAATGATTGGTGACATAATTACAGAGTTAAAGTTTGTTTTTTCTAGACTAAAGTGAACCGATGGCATGCAGATTTCAGAGCAGATTTTAACAAAATGAGGTGGCTAATTAGTTCACTGCAAACAATGCTGTTGGGTTCTCCTTTGCAGGAGTTTAAATTCCCTGGCATTCAGGTGGTTTTAGAGTTCTGGCCCTCTGCAAAGCTCTGTGCCAAACACAGTCTTCAAGGTTACATGCTTTGAGGTTATTGTTTCTTATCTTGCAATTTTCTCAGTGTCCAAAAGATGTTTACCGCGGCTCGGACATCTGGTGACTCCCCCTGTCTCTGGGCTGTCCTTATCTTCTGTACTAATCGCTACGTATTCTTTATTTACTATTTCTTACCAATGTCTATCACTATTACTAAAAAGGTCATCTTTACTCTGACCCAATCCTCACTAACTACATTGTGCCAACATCACTGCAGAAATGGAGTGAGGGAACAAGAGGGAAGAAGAAGGAGACAACGCCCTAAAATCTCCATCTTGCCCCATTCACTTCAATGCCAAAAATCCCAAACCCACTGCTTTTTCACCCTGTGATATACTAAACTACTATTTTTCACACTCTTGTGGCCTGTAAACCCTCTTGCAGTGCAAGAAGCCTTTCCCATGGACTGAAATCAAAGCCAGTGTCTCTCTGAGCTCTGGGCTGGGGTCCCAGACCCCCCTGCCCAGGTCCCTGACCCTCCAGGGCAACCAAAGGAATACCCTGGACTCCAACACAATACCTGCTTTCTAGAAAACATAAAGTCTGAGTTAGGGATCACTAGGAAGTTGGTTAATTTTATATACAAAACTCCATTCCCAAGCTACCTGACTTCAAACCAGGCTGCGCCAAGATGTAAAAATATGGCACCATCTCTGCCCATGGAGATACCATAAATATCTGAGCCTTTCAGAAATGTCAGGATATGACAAAAGTTGCAATTGTGCGTTGCCAAGTAGTTAAAGCGCTAAATTTTTCACAAGCGTGTTACTTTTTCACACAATGCTACTTAGATTCCATACACTGACTTTTAAAACCAGCTAGCATTACTGATGTTGGATGAAGTTATGCAAGCAGAAGATTCTATCTCGAGTAGTAATATTGATAGAAAACTATTTAAAATCAATCTGTATATTCTAAAAGTAATGGTCCTACCCTCTGTTATGTATTCAGCTTTAACTGTCCAAATTACAGGAAACAAATGCTGGTGTTCTCCTTCACAGCAAGTTTTTCAAGCAGAAGATCATTGATTGCCAGGTTTGAATTCTCCGTAAAGAAAGTATGGCATATTTCGAGACAGAGGTGGATTTTTCTATACTAGCCCGTGAGATTAAACCTCATCTATCATCACAAGCAGAATTTCCTGGAACTCTGTCAAACCAGTGGTGTGGCGTTGCAGAGGGGGTGGCTGCCAGGAAAGGACTTTCCATTCTCTCTCTTTTTAGACCAGAGGGAGTGGTGCAGTTTTGCACCCAGCAGTACCAGAGGGGCATCAAGAAATCAGAGTGAGCTCTGCTAAGCAGCATCATGGTGGTCAGGGCTGGAGCACTGGCCCTTTTAGGAGAGGCTGGAGGGCTTAGGGCTTCAGCCTAAATATATGGGTAGAAAAATCTGAGTTCCTATAGATATTACATTATGATAGTTACAAAAATATTCAACATTGAGCCTAGCAATTTAAAAGAAATTGAGAAAATCTCTTTTTGTGCATGCTTCAAAGATCACTGGAAAGTAATAAATTACTGAAGCTGTTTAAAATTTTCCACTTATGGCATCAGACTCATTCTTTAGTTCTTGTTTTACACACACACTGAGATCCAGCTATTTCTTCCAAATTTGACTCTTTTGTCAATTCACACTCAATTTAACTAATTTCAGTTCTATAGTTGAATAAGAAATAACAGTTGAAAAAATAAACAAGAGACAAAATTGTTTATGGCATTTTGTCAGGCTATACTTTCTAAAGTATACCTTGTAATACTTTTTGTTTTGAAACAAATAAATCTGTTATCAAATCATTGAAGTAAAATAAATCCCTATGGACACAGAGTGTTTGAAATTATGTTACATTTCCCCCCCTCTTTCCTGGACATACTTAGAGTTGTAGTAACCACTTTATTTAAACACAATTAAAATCACGCAACATAAGGTGCTTTTTTTATTATTAAAATTTTTGGCTAATCAGGCTAATTTTATCTCCTGTTTCTTCAAAGTTTAGGTCAGACCTCCATTATTTTTATGGATTATTTGGCAAAAATTCAATTTTTGAAATAAAAATAAAAACAGGAAGTAGAAAGATCAGTTTAGGAGAGAAAAAATAATGGGTCCAGAACTACTAAAATTGAAGTAAAAATTAAACACCAGTGTATTCCACAAAATTTCAGTATTTCTGTGGCTTTTATATTAAATGTATCCCTAAAATCTGTCTTCTAATTCCATATCCTACACCAGGAACCAAGTGCATGCACTCAAGGCTGTGTGAAAATGTACAGCAACAAAAATAGTAACTATCAGAAAATTGTTTTCAGAAGTGCACTCCTAATCAAAATTAAAATCTTACTACATATGACCCACTCTTCTTGAAGTCAGTAGGGTTATTTATGTGTTTAAAACCATATATAAGCCTCTGTATTTTATTAGTCACAGGGTTTATTTTGTAAAGTTTCATAAGCAGTTAATGACAATAACTGAGTGATAAGTAGGAAAAATAATAAATACAAGAAATACCACATATAAAAAAGTTAAAGAAATTTAAAGATTAAAAGACAAAAGAAATTAAAATTCTATCATTGTTTAGTACTTCAAAGGACAATTTCTTCTATTTGCCTTTCAAACCTTTCCCAAACTCTTGCTTTCTCATAAATTTTGATTTCGGTCATCACACATATTTCTATATGTATTCCTACTGGATTAGCACATAAGTGAAAGATAAAATCTTAAACAAAATCAACAAAGATGTATCCAATAAATTTTTCACTTAATGCACTTTTTTAAGGAAAATTGAGAACACTATTAGGCTGTTCTCTCATCAACTACTGCTAAGGCCTGGCCTTCTGCCAATGCTGGTATCAGACTTACTAAAGACCTCAACAGGAAGCTTGCGATTTACTGTTTCTATGCTCAAAATCACACAGGGGATGATCAGCTGCAAGAAGAAAATGCCTGTCCAAGGCTGGGTGTTTGCAAACCTCAAAACTCCTTAGATCAGAAGGAAAATGTTCTCCCTTTTCCCAAGATGAACAAAATGCAACACTACAGAGGAAGAAATATTCATCATTGAGCTCTTCTTCCTAACCCAGGGTCCTCATATTTTGACTCCAGTTGTCAACTAAAAGTCATGCAGCCATGCATGCACCGGCCTCCAGGAGGATGGGGGAGAGATCGGAAAAACAAAGGTTAGTTTTATATAGTCTGAAAGAATACAAAGATGGTTTTGTGTAGCCAGAGACCTCCTCAGGAGACCTAAAGTTCTGATGGAATTAGAATCTTGATTGTTAAATCTAATTTCCTTTTATGACAAGATAATCCACCTCGTGAATCAAGAGAAGTTGCTCGATTTCAACAAATATTTTGATACAGTCTGTCCCAGGATCCTTCTGAATAGAACACCCATCACACAGCTGGATAAACAAATCATGTGATGAGTGAGCACCTGGATCACTGGTCAGGCACAAAGGGTGACATCAGTGAATAGGGTGACATCAGACTGGGGACCTGTCACTGAGGCTGTGGCACTGAAGAGCTCAATGACAGATGAATATTTCTGCAGAGCTCCATTCTTGGCCTTGTGGTCTTCAGCATCTTCATCATAAATGGCTTGGACACAGGACTCGGACGGATACTCAGTTTTTCCAACACCACTGACTGGCAAGAGCTATTGACTCCCTCCAGGAAAGGGACAACGTACAGTTATAAAAATCCTATCTACTTAAGTAGTTTGTACAATAATCTTTTTAAGCTGAAATACTCTCAGTAAAATGCATGTCTCCCAAGGACATATTTAGCACCTTCTTTTTAGAGTCTCTATTCTACAATTTAGATTATCTATTCTACATAGATGCATTTGTAGAACATGATGACAGCTTTTTGATTAATAGCCAAAATATATATTTTATCACATGATTTAAATTATTTTAATAACTAATAGTTGGTTTCATTCTTTTTTACAGTAGAACAATTAAACCTTTCTTTCCTTTTATGGAATGTGGCCTAAAATCCATTAAACTCAAACACCAGCGACACTCAGACGCATGAAGCTACATTAAATCAGGAAAACAGGATCCAAGCAAAATAATATTCTAGAAATATCTGTGAGGAAACCAGAGAGACATAGCTCTGCAGAGGTTAATTACTAATTACTCAGACAGCTGCACACTTCAGCTGAGTGTATTAATATGAATTCTATCCCTGTTTGACCACCTAGATTATACATTGCTTGAAAAATATCAAATAAAGTGAAATATCCCCCATACAAAATTAATGTTCTGATTGAAAAACTGCTCTTCTGAAATGCAGTTTGATGTTACGTGTCCATGTTAATTGTGTGGAAAGAAAAATCAAAAGAACCAGCCAAAATCAGAAAAAACTTATTAAAAATTAATTTATGGGGGAAGTTCAGATTTCAGAGTAGAAATAGCAAGTAAATAACTTCTTGGAAGTTCATATTCTTTCATAGTGTGTCTCTGATGACAAAATAACATTGACATGAATATGTAGGTTGCTGTAGCTATGCATTTGGAGAATATTACTCTAGCAACTAACTTCTGTGCTGGAGGAGATAAAGGCTCTTTCACCATTTATTTAACTAATGCTGAAGGTCTTTCTATTTCTCCTCATCTGGTTCTGATGCTACAACCACATTCTCCAGTAAATTCTGTCTGAAATAATTGTGACAGTTTATGATCTGATCCTTCTCCTGGAGGGACTAATAAAGCAAAAGAGTCAGCCATCACAAAGTTTGGGGAATAAAGGTGATGGAAAGGTGGAGGCATTCTAAACAGAGAGCAATCACTTGTGGTTTTTAACCTCTGTCTTATAACCCATAGGGAGAATTTTTTCTAGCTGAAATATCTAAAATCTTTGAAGCACAGCTAGTATGGAAAAGGACTGATACACTGTGTAAGAAACTAAAATAACCATTGCATGTGCCATGCAGCAGCTGTTTATAAGAATGACCCCTGAGAAAACTGATCAATTAGGATGTGACTTTTACAAGCTGGAGCATGCTCTGACCACTAAACTCTATCAGGCATGGTCTTTAGATAGGTTATAAGTAATTTTTTTTCAGTTTAATTGTTGTAGAGTATCATTAAAAAGAGATTAAATATAGATTTTTTTCAAAATGTATAATTTTATATTGATTTTTTCCTAAGTAATGTTTAATCAAGACCAGAATCAGTTTTCCATTGAAGACTTTTTTTTTTTTTTTTTTTTTTTAATTAAGCATCAGAATAGATAAAATTTCACAGTGTATGTAATTGCCATTATTTTTGGTGTTGTCAAATTATTTCCATTAATGTCTCAAAATTGAATGAAAAAACTCCCATGCTTGTAATATGCCTGTTTTCTTCACAAGATTCAGAGAAGCAGGGAGGGGGGAAAATCCAATTTCTAATGGAAAACACGATCTAGAAGTTTAAAGTTTTAACAAGTTAGTAGAGAAACAAAGACAATATGCTAGACACTATAAAAAGTTTAGGAAGAATTATGGCAAATTTACTCAAATTAAGTAACTATACATGAACTTAAGTAATACAGAAAATTATGGACTTCATGACAAACATGAGTTTTTGATCGAGTAAAATATTATCTGGAATCATATCAAACTGAAGATTCTCTGAACTTTTAACAGCAGTCATTTTTCTTTTTTTTTGAGGACTTACCCTGTGAAATCTTTAGAAGTTTGTACCACTGTCAAATGTAAGATGGCCTGACTGCTGAGAGCTCATTTGTTTTCAAGAATAAGGAGAAATGTGAATAGCATGGAAGAGTAAAGCCTTTTGGTATAACACAGGCAAATGCTCATCCTTTCAAGTTTTGTTTTGGTTTTGTACATAGAAGACAAGATGAATGTATCTGTTAAATACTGCTGAATATAAGTGATTTCTCTTGCTAGAAATCTATTTGTGCTGTTCTAATCTACCACAGTTATAGTAGGTATATGTCATGGAGATAACCTCAAGAACTTTATTCCGAAAAATGATCATAAACGTCTCCAAAAAAGGGTAAGGGTAAAATTGGAATATGCATAAAAATAACACTGAATATTAAAACCTTCCCCAAACGAGTCAAAAATCAGTAATATGAAATATTACATTAGAAAAATATAATAGCTACAAAAGATACAACAAATATTTTTATATAGGAAATATCAATAGCAAAATCTATAATAGTCATAAAATCCAGGAGTCTCATGCTTTATTGTTTTATTGTGGACAACTGCAAGCACAAAAGAATTTTAAAAAAAAGACATCAAACTCAGCACATACTGATATTTAAATGAAAGTTTGGGGGGTTTACACAGCCTAGAAAGAGAAGGAGCCTGGCAGAGAATCTGCTGATAAGTAGCTTTCCCTTCCAAAGGCATACTATGCCATGGAGGATTTTGAATCATTAGCACAGATATTTTGCTGTTGCAAAACCCAAATAAGTTACTGGCTTTTATGATCAGCTTGCTCTGAAATATACTTCATTCAGAGCAATAACACTACATTACAAGGCTTTACTGCAACTAAAATCCAGTGTAAATTTTCTGAATTGAGTCAGTATCTAGACTATTACAAACAGTTTAAGTCTATCAAAATTAACAATGAAAGCTTGAATCAGCAATTTCGACTACATAATCTGTTGCTTAAAGCTAAAAAGCAATGTCATAAATTACCCCTGAGTTTGGAAAACATTTTTTTTTTCCTAACAGCATGAGTTATTTATTTGCACTTATTTGTTTAGAGAAAAAATAAAAAGAAAAATTCAAAATCTGGTAGATCAGGAGGTTCTAAGTTTCTGTTGGTTCTGTTGCTCAAGGTACAAGTCTTATTGAAAATATGGTTAGTCATGCCTGAACCCAATGTTATTAACAGCATAACATTTGCTAAGAATATAAGTTCTAGCCTCTACTGTCATACCTTTATGTTTTACATAGTGATTTAAATAACAGTTTATTAGAGAGAACATATAACTGACATCATTTAAAATACAATACAACTAGACAGGATGAGTATATCAGAGCCAAAATTAAAAAAAAAAAAAAAAAAAAAAAGCCTACAGAACATCCTACAATACAGGCTAAATCATAACTAAATTTCCTGTGGGTAAAAGGAATCACCAATATTTGTTAGTTAGAAATAACTAGAATGGTCAGTACAGATTCCTGAAAGCAGCTCCGCTTGCTGTAAATCAAGGACCTGATGAAACTTCAGGGACATACAGCAATTCCCTGCAAAAGAATTCTGAAAACAATCTTGAAATCAAGTAATATTTTAGTGAGATTACATACAAAGAAAAAAATAATTTCTTATTCATTTTTGAAAAACTGTAGGGATCACCATAAATGGGATAAAACATTTTCATGCGCAAATATGTGGGGGGAAAAAAATCTTAGAGGTGAAAGAGATACTCATAGGTTTTTCACTTCAGTGAAACAGCCTTAGGTAATGGCTTGAATTCCTAGAGGAAATTACACAGAAAAAATCCAATTTTTCATTAAGAAGTTTCAAAATTCATAATTTAAATGCAAGTGGAAACCTGAAGAATCATATATGAGCTTTGTCTCAGCAGAACAATCAGTGGAATCAGTTTGTGAAAAACCCTATGTGAATATCAGCACCAAATTTATACTCTAAATTCTCACAACCAACACACGTTTATGCAACCTGACAAGTACCTGTGCTACCTCCTCCAGAATATTTTCTTTTTCAGGTAATTGTCTCTTAATTTTTCATATATGGTAGCAATTATAGATATGCTATACATTGAACTTCACCCCAGGGTTTTTTTTCTATATTTTTGACTTGTAATAACCAAGTTTGTTTCTGCATGTTAGAAATTAAAAGTAGTGAGAAAAAAATGAAAAGTAGAAAACACAATTCCATTGCCTGATGTTATAAACTGTTCCTGTAACACTGAGATATTTGTTTCATGTATTTCAAAAACTACCTAGAAACCATGCTTCTAGAAGCATGTACAAGAAATGCTGGTCTATAAAATCCTGTGCAACATCACTGTGGAACTTCTGACATCAGGAATTAGTGGATTTTCTCTTTGTCCAAGAGTATTCTGCAATAGATCTAAAGTATTAAAACATGGATTGTTCTGTTTTTTATTTTTCCCTTGGCACATTTACTTAATTTTATCTTTTTCTTTCCCTGGAATTTCTTTTGTTACTTCTGATGTACTCAGTTTGGCATACGCTTTAACAATGCCTGCCATTATTTGCCAACTTTTGTGAGGTAGAATTCTCAACAATTTTCTGTTCCATATATATATATATTTGCATTATGTTATGCAAGATCTAAATCAAGTACTAAATCAAAATTACATTCCAGGTTTATAAGCAATGTGAAACAGAAAACCTGTGACAAACAAAGTGAAATAGTGTATTAGCTCTTCGTTCTCAAAAATGTTGTAGAAATAGTCACTGACAGACACAAATTCTGTATTACTACAACAATTTTTGTATTAATTAAAATCAAATGTATGCTTTTATATACAATTGAATATAAAAATTTAAAAGATTACATCACTGTTAAAAAATTGCACAAGTGGAGTAAGTGTTTATTTCCTTGCTATTTTTCAACAGGTTTAGGTAGTTTCAAAGGAAAGACTGAATAAGGCTAAGAGCTCTGGGCAGGCCATTATCTGTAAGTACCTACTTCAGTCTACTCCTAACAATCACATTCATGTTCATTAGGGATTGGGGATGGATGAAGTAATTTTTCTAGAAATTCCTAAGTGACTTTGGATATCAAATCTCATTTTCAAATGTTGCTTTACATATAAACTCCTGCCTGAGTGAAAATTTTCTTCTACTCAGGTACTAAATAAACACAAAAAAATAATTTAATTGGATCACATTTGTTTCTTATCTCAAATCAGAATTTCCTAGTCCACTGTACCCTACCCATTCTGACCAGACAAAAACTGAAGTTTTGCCCGATGCATTTTTTCTCTAGATATCCCCTAAATATCTTAGACAAGATATTTGGAAGCCACTAAGTTTGAATATTCAAATTCAAGAGATTCCATTAAAGTCTATTTGTTGTTAATAATGTATTTACTGGGGATAGTAGTAAATGCATTTCTCTGGAGAGAAAAGAGGTGCAAAAAAAGCTGAAAGTTTTAAGACAAAAGTCAGAAATAAATTGGAGGTATCCAAAAATCAACCACATTTAGGTTGGCTAAAATTAACCTTATGAAATCACACCATTCTTTTGTTTTGTTGCCACCAAAACTCTTATTGAAATATTTTTTATGAAATCTGAAGCAAAAAGTTTAATTATGTAAGAAAAGTATTTCATTTTGCTGAGGGTGAAGCATGATACATTTGGTACTATAATATTCTAATAAATTATAATTAATGCAAATTCTTTATTGGACACACAACAGAAATAGAAATTTCTTTGCATGAAGAGGTTATTTAATGCCATAAAATTTATCCTCAAGAATATCTCTTCTATTTCTTTTTTTAACATCCTTCTTTTGAAAAAGTCAAATACAAGTTTTTCAAGAAATGTAGAGTTCTTAATATCTATTCTGGCACACATTCTCATTTTCTAAATCAAAACATGAAAAAACCTGTCCAGTGAACTACTTGTGAGTGCATTCAGACTGATTCAATGCAAAGTAGAATAAAATTGGTATTAAAATTGGGGGTAAAAATACCGCATGAGCAAGCATATCTGAAGCTCTCCTCCAAAGACCATAATGGAAAGTGATTTCTTTGACTGAAAATAGAAAAATCAGTAAAAGACAAAAGTTGTTTTAAGACACTACTTCAGTAGTGCTCTGAGTGGCTCTCACAGAATGTGTGGTAAGCAGGAAGCCAAGTCTTAAAGATACGACTTGTCCTACTAAAAAAAAACACAAGTCTTATATTTTGGAGGAGTAATATGGGCAAAACAAGAATTTTTTTGTTTTGTTTTTTTAAATTATTTCTCTCACATGAAACAACCAATGGTAGTAAAAAATCCATCTTCTAACAACTATTATTTCACTGAAACACACCAAAGCATGCTCCTGACACCACGGTTGTACCATTGGAGATGTGACCATTGTTTATATTCTTGTCATGTACTTTTTCTGATGTAAGGAGGAAAGGTGTCCGAAGTTTGTCTCTTGAATTATGTTATTCCTTTATACAGATCAACCTATTTTTTATATATGATATTTTGAACAAGCCAGAAGAATCAGTTAATTTAGAATCTGTGATCTTAATGCTCCCTTAAGTTATTTCTCCTTAATATTCCAGCAAGGCTTACAAAGAAAAAAAATTATCTGCTGGAGATTTAGATATATAAGGTACAAGTGTTTTTATGACCTTCAGGGAGTCAAGGTTTTTACCTTAAACAGAGGTTCAAAGTCTTTTTTCTTCTTGGACTATTCCTCATTCACATTTCCCTGCCACCTAACCTCATTGGTTGCATGTGAAACTAACCCTTGCAAATGATGAAAAATAACAAATACTTGTTAGACAAGAAAGTCTCAGAACAATAAACCATCCAATCCCAAAGAATGTAAATCAGATGTGTAACAGTGTTTGGTTATTGGAATCTCACAGATCTCTGAGTTAAAGATATTTCTACAATAAAAAATTATTTTTAAAAAAAGATGTGAGATATCAACCTGATTTGTACCATCTTTAGTGAAAAAATATTAAAAATTAAATTATTCATATTAAATTTTGAATAACTTTTTCTATCTCTTATCTCTCATTCTCTCTTTGACAAATGGAATTTCAGAAGTGTCCCTAAAACAACTTCAGTCATTCTAATGTGTATAACTCAGAAAGATGCAAGGCTACAGTTAAACATTATACAAAACAATGTTTCAAATCAGCAAATGATTGTATAGCCATACAAAAAATTTTAGTTTTAATCAGGAAAATTACTCTCCATGTATCATTCTACCAATAAGATACTACCAAAATAATGAACTTTAAAAAGGTTTTTAAAAGCATCCCTAGATTTAAATACTCAAAACATGTTTGGGGCATATATTTGAAGGGTCACTTGGAGCCTTCTGCAAATTTCCAAAATTTTCAAATTTTGCCAGGTTTGGCCAGCAGCCACTAGAAGGCTTTCATTAATTATCAGAACACCAGGGCTGTTCTTCCTCAAGCTACTACTCTTCCCTTTATTTGCAGATTTCTTTTTTTGACAGCAGATGAGAAAGTGACAATGGTATCACAGTTATTATATCTTAAAAAACATAAAGACATTTATTTGCAGAATTGGTGTTCTGTTTTGGCCATCCAGTTCCAGAGTTCTAATCATATCAGATCACTGCAATTTGAATACCTTCATGAATCGTAACACAGGGTACAATATTTATTATCTTTTTAATTTCATGTACTTAATTCTTCTGTAAGAACTGATCTAAATGCTGTCTTTGCATCATACTTGCGCTAGGAGAATTTGGATTTGTTGTTTCTTAACATGACTTAAAGAATGCATTTAAATAATAATGCTTTTTTTCCAAGAATTTTATGAGTGACCTGAAAATAATTTGCCTAACATAACCTTTGAAGGTGCAATGCTCATTTATGCATAAAATGCACAGTAATTTCCCTAAGAACTTTTCTTTACACACCAGAATTAATACTAGTCATGTAACATCTGATTTACAGACAGCAAGTGTAGCTGCAGATCATATTAAATTATATTAACATCACAGAAGCTGTATAAAGAATAATCAAAATGACCAAGAGATTTAAAATCCAGATTCCATCTGCAGAGGGTCAGTAAGATTAAGCCTAAAGACAGTAGATCCAGGAGGTCCGGAGCTCTCTCTCAAGGAAAAGCAAGATAGATTTCTTGCATTGAGAAATTGCCATATGGAACAGCTTGCAAGTGAAGCTAAAGGGCATGAGAGCCTCTGAGAAGCAAATCCCACATTATTTTTAGGTAAGGGAAGAATAATCATACTGATTAGAAAATATCCCATAACAGACATTTCTGCACCACTTCCAGTGCTTCTTATTGTCCACATATTTAGTGTTATACCTTTCCTTTTAGTTCACACTTTCTTACAAATTTCCTTATGCAAATTAGAACAGATTTGTCGCTTCACAACCATCTATGGAAATGTCTTAAATGTTTGTTTATATTTATGCAAATCCAGTCCATAAGGTGTCTTCAGCTCTTCAATTTAGTACAATAAGACTAAACTATGCCATGTTTCATATGTGTTGCAGGTCAAGACAATGCAGGGTTGCATGTGTAAAACATGAGCAGGGACATTTCAATTCATCTTCCAGTAATCTTTCTTCTTGTGTTGCCTTAGACTTTCAAAGTTTTGGGGTGAATATTAAATAATATTTATTAAGAATATGATCTCCATACAGAAACTTTCAGCAATTTGTGGCAATTACATAGCAGGATTGCAGATGATCTTATATCATAGAATCATAGAATTGTTTGCATTGGAAAGGATCTTAAAGATCATCTGGTTCCAACTCCTGTGCCATGGACAGACACCTCCCACATCAGGCTGCTCAGACCTCCAGGCAACCTGGCTTTGAACACTTCCAGGGACAGGTCACACACAGCTTCCCTGGACAACATGTTCCAGCGCCTCACCACCCTTACAGTAAAGAATTTCTTCCTAAGTTGTAATATAAATCTACTGTCTTTCAGTTTAAAGCCATTCCCCCTTGTTCTGTCACAACATGCCCTTGTAAAAATCTCTCCCCATCTTTCTTGTAGATTCTCTTCAGGTACTGGAAAGCTGCCATGTGGTGACCCCGAAGCCTTCTCTGCTTCATCTGAGCAATCCCAATTTCTTCACGGGAAAGGGATCTTCTGATCATTTTGGTGGCATCCTCTGAACTCTCTCCAAGAGGCGCTGTTCTGCCCTGAGGACCCCAGAGCTGGATGCATTGTTTCAGGTGGGGTCTCACCAGAGCAGAGGACAAAATCCCCTCCCTCCCCTGCTGCCCACGTTCCTTTGGATGCAGCCTAGGACACATTTGGTTTTCTGGGCTGTGAGTGCCATGGCCGGGTCACGTCCAGCTTCTCATTCACCAGCACCCCAAGTCCTTCTTTCAGGGCTGCTCTCAGTGCCTTCATTCCCAGCCTGGATTGATACTGCAAGTTGCCCTGACCCAGTTGAAGCACCTTGCACTCGGCCTTGTTGAACCACATGAGATCCCTACAGGCCCTTTCCTCAAGCTTGGCCAGGTCCCTCTGGACGACATCCCATCCTTCAGGAGTGTGACTGCACCATTCATCTTGGTATCATCCGCAGATTTGCTGAGGGTGTACACGATCTCTAGATATATTAAATAACAAGTCATGGAGTGAAGGATGTTTTGGGGGACAGTGTCTAAAGCTTTGTACAAGTCCAGACAAAAACATCCCTAGTCCTTCTACTGTCCACTTGTCATTCCACTGTAGAGCTAGGCTGTTCTGGTAGGACTTGTCCTTAAGAGATCCACATATCAGATGCTGTCTAGTACTGAGTCTATGATGCACGTGGATGTTGAATCAGAACACAGAACTGATTTCAGCTCTTGTATTGCTTTCATCAAATATTATTTCAAAGGCATTTCTGCTTTTTCTTTTTCTTTCTGTGCCAATCATTCTCAATGCCCCCAGAGTCAGGCTTAGATGGGGGGAAAATTCTGACTCTGCTCTGGGAAGGAAGCAGCCAGGAAGCCAGAGGATGCAAAGGACTTCGTACATTTTAACAGTACTAGATCAGGATATTTCTTGTGACCATATCCAAAATTATTTCAAATTTAACTGTACTCTACTTGACATAAAATAGTCCTAATCCTTACCAAGGTTAGATTGCTGGAAAATAGTGTTGTTTGGCATAACCCTAGTTCTATTTTAATTTACATATGGTAAGACACTACCTTAAAGGGATTTTATAGTTTAAATTGCATTTCATGTTGTATAAATCTCACATTTTTAACATTCATTAGAAAAAAATGTTTCAAATTAAAGGTGTATATATATTTAAATTAGAAGAATTAATAATAAAGATTAATGGTATAGGTACATTTCAAACAACAGGAAATATTTGTTTTCATGTGGTGAACATTTAGGTAAGAAATTATACTGAAATTCACAAGAATAATAAGCACTCCTTGAGGATTTTTGCAATTGCTAATGAGTATTGTTTGATGTGATTAGAATTAAAACACTAACTTTTGGTTCAAGCTGAACTTCTTTCATTTTTAGAAGTAGATTTCTATTATGTATGAGAGGTATGGGAAACATTTGAGAGATTTAAAACAAGTGATCTGCAACTGCTGTGATCTGTAACTTGAGTCCACTGGAAATTGCCAAAATAACTAAAAAATGTACCCAGAAATATTAGTAGATGACAACAATATGTCCGTTCTTTCTAGGAAGAAAAAATCCTTCCACATCTCAAAAGACAAGCTTACATTTGTTTAGCACTTAGAAACATTCTTAAATTACTTATACTGGCCTAAGCATCTACTGTTCTTATTTAAATCCTTACATACACTATTTTAAAATAATTTCTACTGTGACTTTCGGTGTATATCATCAGCAACATGTAACTGTGTTACCAACTCAGAAACTGCACTAGATGTTAACAAAGACAGCAGGTATGGTATAGGGACAAACAAGAACTAATTTCTCCATCTCTATCTCCAGGCTGCCTGCAATTTTGGGGTGTTCTCATGGTTGTTATTTAGTTATATAAGTAGTCAGCAAAAGAAGCAAAACGAGCATCTTAAACACTTCTGAGCCACATCTCATTAACTGGAACATTAAGGAGAAGTAAAAAGAGTGAAAGCAAGCATTTTAAAAGGGGTATTTTTATGTGTCTCAGTATTCACATATTCATATTCACATCTTTCACACTTCAAGCCATAATAGAGGAGTAACATCTTAATGACAACTATTCTCAGGCTTTTTTCCTAGGAAATCCTGAATCAAAGACTTAAGAGTTCTAGCAGCCTAAGCTGTTACGTCACTATCACCATTAGGAAGAGGTGATTCACTGTTGCTTCACTCCTTTAATAGGATTCACAGTTTTTGACATTTATTGTGATTAACAACCCTCATTCATATATATTCTTACATCTGCTTGATGAAAATATTAAATATACATTAAATACTTCATGTCACTTCTGAAAAAATCCCAGCTAAATATTATCTTTACTTACTCCTACCAATTGCTATGTGGTATAAAAGAACCTTGGATATACATGAAAATCTTTGTATGTACTCTGGGGAGTGGGGGGAGTGGTTTTTATTTTAAATTAAGAGAACACATTAGAAAGAAATCCAGCACCATTTATCTGGTAGCAAATCCCTGAATTTCATATAATTTTTTTTTTTTTCAGGATGTATAAATTTTTCTAGAAGTTCAAAAGCTAGAATTATTTTCTAACTAATTTGAATGTTTATTAGTATTAAGTTCACAAGAATGTCTTAATTTTTAAAATACCTCCTTTCATATTCACCTTTGTATAATTTTACATATTAACATTTATAAAGTTTACCCTCCTCATTTAAGGTTCTCATATAGCCCTTTGGTCCTGTCAGCTATATTCCCCTACACCAGACCTGCTGTGTTCCCTACACAAGACCTCTTACTTGCTCCACTTCAAGCTGGTCCTCTTCATACTGTAAACTTAGAATTCATTTGCTCAACCTGCATTTTGTATGTCTGATTTCCTAGAAATTGAAATCACTTAACCTGGGTGTTTTAGAAACCCAAAAGATTGGGCTTCCATAATACATAAAGAATAAAATATTTAAAACATTTTTAAGTAAGATATATTAGTCGAACTCAGTGACTTGTGTGTATAATGGCTGGAAGAATTTAAAACCAACATCACACAATTCCTGTTCTTATGAAATGCTCAGTTTGTTTTGGCTAGTGACATTCATTTACAGCTTTTTGGCTGTGGTTTTTTGTGGGATTGTATTTTTGTTGGTTTTCGATGGTTTTTTTTCTGGTTGATTGTGTGGGGGGGTTGTTATTTATTTTGTTATTTGACTTTTTAGTTATTTATTTGATTAATAATAACCAATAATTAATATTAGTTATTTATTTAGTTATTTGACATTTTTGACTTTTGGGAAGTTTTTTTGTTTTGATGTTGTTCTTTCTTTTTCTTTTTTTTTTTTTTTTTTCTTGTTTGTTTGTTTGTTTCTTGTAGTCAAACTTTTTATTAACTAATTTATCTTAAATTTAAAAACTTGCACATCCCCTGCAAACCAGCTGTGGGTTAATGTGTGAGCAGCTGCATGTAATATCTGAAGCGGGGAAGTGAATAATAATGGTGCAAAATATTGCTGCATCCAATTGCTAATTGTTTCCTGATGACTTTGACAGCTGCAAGATAAAAGATAATAGAGCCTATACAGTCATTTATTTTGTAGATTTACTAGTCATTCTACTTGATCAATGAGCGTTTAGTAGTTCTGAGAATTGTTTTCTTTCTCTGTGAAAATTCTTGTTCTAGATTCTATTGTTCCAATGGAAATAAACACAACTCATTTATGGTCTGCCCCACATTGGAGAAATTTGCTTGCTAGTGACAGATATGTTTCTGTAAATGGAATTAAAAACACATTCCTGAGAATGCGCAGGAGTATCTACCAGAAGATTATTGTTCATATACAGTACTCTGGATTGAATTTTTTTTGCTCTTTGGTTTTGTGAAGACAAATACCCTGCATATCCAATAGATTAAGGACAATAGTAAAACAAATTTCATTCATGTAATTACCTGGATTTGATTTTCCCAACTTCCCTTTTGTATATTCTCTAAGATAGACCAGTCCTTCCTTAAATACTACATTCTGTTCTACTGGACCACAGTTCACATTAATTCTTACTTATAGATCCTAAATTTCGATTCAATATATAACCAAGTTTTGTTCCTGCTTGCACTGAACTCCATAGAACAGTTATTAATGAAAGTTTCCAAATGAATGTTACAAAAACACACATAAAGGAACATTTTCACAAACTATTTCATGGAGATTAATTGCTTATTTGCCATGACTCACCAAGCTGCTGCAGACAATATAGGATATGTTAAAGGCATTTACCATTAAAATGACATGTAGATAAATTATGGTCAATGGTAACAATGCAAGTGATTTTGTAATTTCAAATTGGCATAGCTCTCCTTAAAAAGAAAAAGCCATGATGTCAGCATATCATAGACTTGGAGAAAATGCTTATGTATGCAGAGAGCGCTATCTGGCAAAAATCTAAGTGCTAATGATTCACCTGGTCTCCACATCTACTCTGCCTATAAGCATGTCCAAAAATCCTCATCACAGATGCTTCTAAGTTGTCCAGACTTCTCAATTTCTTCTGTTGGGATAAAAGAGAAAGGAGTAGTTACAGATCTCACTAAGATCATCTGGTTTGCCAATATGACTGCTCTTGCTCAAAACTTACAGTGGGACAGAATTCTGTTGTTATAATTTATTAACAATTATGGTTTCAGGATTTAATGAACATTCACAATATTGTACCATAAAGATGACTATTTAGGTGCATAAATATTGATTATTTCAGAAACGGTAAATTTTCTTGGTTAGCAATAGTATTAAAATAATTTTCTACTCACAAAGAAACTGAATTTCAATTATGATCCTTTTTGTTCTAAAACAAGATAAACTCAGTATTTTAGGCCAACTTAATCTGCAAATGATTTTGTATACAAAGACTATTTATCCCTCTGGCAGATGGATATTGGTTAGTCCTTAATTGGAAATTAATTTTACTACATCAAATATTCATATTAGCATCTTGCTTCTTTCTCATTTCACACATTTTACTTAGCATTGAATGTTTTTCACAAAGTATTTTTAACCTAATAGTATTGGAATCTCCAAGGATACTTGGAGCTATTAGCCACATTCTGCATTTTTTTCCTAATTACTTGGTATGGTCATCTGTCTGCATTTATAAATGTACTTTTTTATTTCAAATAAATATAAATATTTAAATGACTTTTTTTCATATATAAGCCCCAAGGGCAAGTGATTTTGTAATTTCAAACTGGCATAGTTCTTAAAAATAAAAAGCCATGATGCCAGCATATCATAGACTTGGAGAAAATGCTTATGTATGCATTACAGGCAATTTATTGATTTTCAGCTAGCCTTTATAAGTAATTCATGAGCTCTGATTTCACTTGATTTTCATTAATTCATGAAGCAAAATTTCATATTTCTTCCAACATAACTTTAAGATTGAATACATTACAGCCAGTTTTTCAAAAGCTTTAGTGAAATAAGATGCAAGAAAATTCATTTGAACTTTCACTTTGCTTTAGTTTTATCACCTGGACAGAATGGGAGGAGAACTGCTAGATTAAAGTGTTAGCGTAACAAATCATGCCAATTCTTTCAAGGGGTAGCTAGCAACAGATCTCTCCTGCAATGTTAGGAGATTATTCACATTCATAATGATCAGATAATTTTTAGAAATTATCAACAAAAAATCATTTAAAATCTGAAATAATTTTGATATGTCTTTACAGTGTAGTTGCTTACCATAACATAAAACAGCCCAAGTTTGCGTGAACAATACTGTGGCATAGCAGACAGAACTTAAGATGTTTTGAGAAATCCATTTTTGTGAAAATTATGTAGTCGAATAACTACAGGGGAGAACTCCTGCCAGGTCTCTGCTGCAGTTTGCTCTGAAGGTCCATAAGGGGAATATCATGTATTCTTACACTGTCCCTGTGGTCTACAGGCATGAAGCATATTTATGGAGTGTATTAAACACACGCAGAAATTGTCGGTCTGTTTTACCTCTGCCCCAGCCCTTTGTTTTGGAACAAAGACATAAACACGGAGAATGTTCTGAGTTTGGAGGGACCCACAAGAATTATTGAATCCAATTCTTAAGTGAATGGCCCCTATGGGGACTGAGTCCACAACTCTGGTGTTATTGGCACCATGCTCAGACCAACCGAGCTCATCTTAGGATCATACTGCACTATTTTCAGAGTTCAGAAAGTTTAATTTTTGGCCCACCTCCACTTCTGAGCATCCCAATGACAAATCTGCTCATCTCTCCACTGTCTCCATGGCTGACTGAGGTTTCAAAGGTATACATCAGTTTAACTGTGTAGGATATTTCTCAGAGTGATATTTATTTAATAAAATAAATTCTTTCCTTCATTCAGTTTTCTGAGACCTCTGACACGATTTCAGTAAGCAGAAACCTGCTGGCACTTTTGTCCTTCTTTGGAAGGACAGAAGAATTGAGCTCTTTAATCTTTCTATGTTTTAGCACTCTCACTACAGGAGCTCATAAACAAGCAATATAAAAACAGGAAACAGAACATACATTCTAGCAAAAAAGTAAATATAATATTGCATTAAACTTTTAAATTAGATTATGTTCTATGGAGTTAATTTTGAATTTTTCTTCCATGAATCTTAAAAACGAAAACAAAAACAAAAAACCTAAAAACCAAAACACCCCACTATTTTATGTTTTAACACAGGGTCATTTTAAGAAACTAATAAATGGCTTGACCTGCCTTATAATGTCATAACTTGAGGGAAAATAATTGGAAAACGGTGGATACGTACCAGAAGCTATTCTTTACTTCTGGTATAAGGGGCAGATAGATTTCTCTAAGTTTTCACTACTGGTGTTTTGGGAGTTTAACAAAACCCCACAATCTATTTACTAATTTTGTCCCATAGTTCTTAGTAGGGGATAACATAGTGAAAGTTGAAAAACCAGAAAGAAGGATGGGATGCTCAGGAAAATTTTAGAAAAAAACCCAAGGCTCTCCGAATGTCAAGGTAGGTGGCTAAAGTAGCTCTATTCACTGACCTTACTCTTTTGAAGAATCTACTTCAAACACTTCCACAGATTTACCCTTTTAAAAAAGATTATGGGAATGATAAGATTGATATACTTCATCTTGATTCCAGAGATTGTATTTTAACATCCTGCTATAAAAATTGTATAACTATTTTATCTATCTTTTCCTTTTTTTTCATTTCATTTCATTTAATTTTTTTTTTAATTTTTTTTTTTTTTTTTTTTTTTTTAATTGCATGCTGGCATGCACTAGTATATCACTTGCTAAGCTACTTTAGGAAATCTAGCCTTTAAATATCTGCTTAGGTGTTTTGGCTAATAATAGATATCCCTAAATTCTGTTTCCAAACTTCCTTGAAATTTTCTGTTTCCTATATACAGAAATACTAACAAAACCTGTTTTCAGTATAAGCCACAAAACTCCATTTTTACATCTGCTCATAATGATCCAAGTATTGGCTGCTGTTTTGTAACTTTAGGCTGAATATTATTATGTAAAAAATCCTATTATTTTATATTACCTACAATAGAGTCAGTCAAGAAAACAGCTTTCAAATCTTTCTGGAGACCATCTAAACATATTAATAATATTCATGACAATTTTCTGCCTTGACATTCTGGACAGCCATTTGTAGATTTCCAGGCTCAAATACTCAGATGTCTGGAATTTCAAATGTGGGGAATGAATTTCTTATCTGTTCTTGCTCAGTACTTTTTTATCACTTTTTATTTGACATAAATATATTTAACATAGCATTAGTTTGAGAAAGCTGCAAAAACTTGTGTGCTATAATTTGTGAAGACTACAACATCAACAGGTTTTATTACACATCAATACCTGAAGGACTTTCCAATAATAACTATAAGAGGAAACATTTCAATTCAGTAAATGGAAAGCTCTAAAATTTATGAGCATGTCTGATAAACCAGAATGAGAGAATGGTAAAATGCCATAAACTGAAACAGGACTAAACAAACCTTAAACATTTGAGAAAGTCAAAGTTGTGATAAAATGCAAAATACCCCACTATCTTTCAATAGATACAATACTAGAAGCTATATTCTATATTCAATGGATATTGAGCTGGAAGCTTCAATGTGTAATGTAAAAGAACTGCTTGATATCAGAAAATAAAATAGGTTACCCAAAGGCTCTCAAACACCTCATCAGCTCCAAACACAAATGTACAAGCCCAATAAAACTGACATCAAATGGAAAACAAAAACAAAACAAAACAACAAAACAGAACAAAACAACAAAACAGAACAAAACAAGATAGATTTTAAAGTTTTAATTCCTAGAGTTAAAAAGAAAAAAGAAAACACTGAAGCATCTATAGTATTTTTACTGTCTCATACATACAGTAAACCCGTCTGTGTATGCTGAAAGATTTTATTAATTTCTACTATGGAAATATTAAGGTTTTTTGTAATGTTCTGTCAAGATTATTTGCAAGCATACCTGTATAAATCTCACAATATATTCATTGACCTGCACAGTTATTGCGCAAAATTATCAATATTAAATTAGATTAAAAATCCTTAAGATAATGTGTCATTACTTTCACCTTCTAATAGGCAGAACTCTTCAACTAGTCAAGCCTGTTTCATTCTTTTACATTACTAGAGAGTGCTGTTCTCCATAACAGATAATTATACTTTGTCATTGATTTTCAGTTTTCACTGATTTTGAATTAATATATTTCCTCTGCTCATTCATTTTTCATTCTCACCAACTAGTTTTCCCCTTTTATTAATGCATTAATCATCATTAATGATAAAAAAAAAAATTATATTTTGTTTGCGTCTCTGTAAGTAAGGCTTTTCTGTCAAGTTTTGTAAGAAGCTAGACCACCATCCATGCACTGATCAGTAATAAGTTCTGTCACATAAGATTAAAAAACCTGCATTAAAAATGCACAAAAAGGAAATGCATGTGTGTGGTGGATTTGTCATTCCATTTGTTTACAACACTAAGTGGTGACACAATTTCAAAATTCTCCCTGATATATTAAAAATATATATGCTCTGTTATATACCTATACCTATACCTATACCTATACCTATACCTATACCTATACCTATACCTATACCTATACCTATACCTATACCTTCTGTTTCCTTTATTACCTACTCTAATCAAAGTACTCATCATTTCCCACTGAGTAAATTCAGCAAAAGTCACTAATCAGTCAAGTTTTAAGCATGGTTATCTTGTATTTCATTGGCAAATACTACTTTTTATTTGCTGTTAGTTTGTTTTGGTATTTCAGCATTCTGGAAGCTGAATATTAGATGCATCTATAGAGCACAAAAAAGCAGTCATGAGTTGAAATGAGTGGATGTTTGCAGAGGCTGACATGACATCATATTTTGATATAATGGCCTCTTCATGTTGCATGTAATACTGCTATACAAGCATGTTGTGGTTTAAGTCCAGCCAGCAGATCAGGCCCATGCAGCAATTCACTCATGCCTCAGTGGGATGGGGGAAAGAGTTGAAAGATTATAAAAATATTGACGGTAAACCTATGGTTCTCTGCTGTTATTCCTGAAATCACACAGGGGACAAATAGCTGCAAGAGGTAGATTTCTGTTCTCCGTTTGGGTGTTTGCAAACTTTGACACTTCCTTGATCAGAGGAAAGATGCCATCCCCTTCCCCAAGATCAGCAAAGTGCTACACTACAGAGGAAGAAAATTTTATCTGTCATAACACCCTTCCTAACCCTGACTGTCAAAATTCATCCCCAGTTGTCAACCAAATCCCGTGCAGCCACTCAGTCATTACCCTCCAGGGGGAAAAAGTAGAGAATCATAGAAGTGAGAAAACTTGTGGGTTGAGATAAAGACAATTTAATAGGGAAAGCAAAACCAATGCATACAAGCAGAACAAAACAACAATTCACTGCTTCCCTTTGGCAGGCAGGTGCTCAGCCATCTCCATAAAAATCAGCCTTCAACACATGTAAGGCTGATTCAGAAGGCAAATGCCTTCACTCCAAACAGCCCTTCCTTACTTCTTTCCCCCTCCTTATATGTTGAATACAACACCATCTGGCCTGAATTGTCCTTTGGGTGAGTTGGGGTCAGTGTCCTGGCTGTGCCCCCTCCCAGGCCCTTGTGCACCCCCATCCTGCTCACCGGTGGGGTGGGTTGAGAAGCAGAAAATGCCTTGGCTCTATATAAGCATTGCTCAAAAATAACAAAACCCCCCCTGAATTATTAATAGTGTTTCCATCACAAATTCAAACCACATAACTATACTAACAACTCTGATGAAAAATATCTCTGTCCCAGCCAAAAGCAGAACACAGCAAAAAGAGAGGGAATAAAAACTGCAAAATATTTTGCAAAACCAATTCTGAATATTAGTGGCAAAATAAGAGAATTTATGTGATATGTTTGTTTTAAAATCCCATAAATGACTTATCTAAGTACATGTTACATATTATTTTTAAGCCTGTTTAAGACAGAAAGAACTTAAATGAACATATGAGAACACAGCAGGATTGAAAATAAGCCCATGTGCTTATGTGTCTAAAACAGAATTTAAATGCTAATTTTAGGTACCCAAGAGATCCTAACAAACTATAAAAAATCTGGCTGTGTCTTTGTGACTCATTCACTTGGCGTGTCTGACCACTAGCATATAAAAGCATTTGGAGCTTGAGAATTGAAAATTTTGTGTATCTTCTACTTTGCTGGCAAAGCAGACTTGGCAGCAATACTCACTAGATCCTCAGGATGCACATAATGCCTAATTGAATATTCCTGAGGGTTGTAGGTACTTTATTGTTTCTGAAATTACCTGGACCCAACTTGAAAGTAGAACAATTCTCTACCAAGTAGTTAAAGCCCAAACTTCACAAAATGCATATTTTTTAACCTTTCATGCTGCGTATTTCCTCTCTGTGTAGGCACCTATTCCTCTGGAGTGATACTGGTTGTCAAAGGTTTGGGAAAGTCTGTATTATATCCATTGCTATTGAGGTTTGAGGAACTGAAATGTTAATGATTAATGACTCAAAATAATTGGCCTTTTTGCAAAAGCAGCAGGTGCTTTGCTGAAGATGCACACAGTAACCACAAGGTGCAGAGGAGGTGATCACTCATCCCCAGAGGCTACAAGCTGCATTTGAGACTGATGAGGTAAGAGGTTGATAAGAAGCAGATCTCATGAGATGGGATAGTGCTTTTTATCATGTCAGTGTTCTCCTTTACATCATGCCAATGTCCTGGCTCACATGTAAAAACTCCCCTCCAGGGAACACCCAGGATGTTCACACATGGGCCAGAGGGTTTTTCATCCCTTCTGTCAGAGCAGAACTGCTCCACTATGCTGATGTGAGAGGCAGCCATCATGTCCTACGAGGTGTCATAAACCATCAAAGCTTCCCCAGACTCATTTCTGAGCACCTTCCACCTGCACATGGTCCACAGTATTGCACATGATCCACAGAGTGATGCAACAGACAGTGTGAAACTCCCCTCTCATAGGAGGTTAATTCTCACATAGAATTTTCACATACAGGGAATTCTCACAGAGAGGGAATTCTCACACAGAACTCAGCATCTATTAACCCACTGAACTCTGTGTTTAATCGGCTTCCCTTGCCCCCGGGGGATCAGGACTGCAACACCACTTCAACTAGAGGACATCAAAATTGTAACAATCAAGTCTTGTTCTTTCTTTCTTTCTTTCTTTCTTTCTTTCTTTCTTTCTTTCTTTCTTTCTTTCTTTCTTTCTTTCTTTCTTTCTTTCTTTCTTTCTTTCTTTCTTTCTTTCTTTCTTTCTTTCTTTCTTTCTTTCTTTCTTTCTTTCTTTCTTTCTTTCTTTCTTTCTTTCTTTCTTTCTTTCTTTCTTTCTTTCTTTCTTTCTTTCTTTCTTTCTTTCTTTCTTTCTTTCTTTCTTTCTTTCGTCTTTCTTTCTTTCTTCTTTCTTTTCTTTCTTGCCTTTATACTTTTTCTTAAATATTTTTTATGCTTTTACATTGCTATGTTTCTACAGATAATAACCAAACCCACTATATACATCCTTTCCATCACAACCAAATTGTTCTAAAATAAACCCTACACACACACACACACACACACACACACTTGTGCACGTGTGTGTGTGTGTATTTGCTTATTTATTTATCTGTTCATTTATATGGAAAGAGGAGCCTGAGTTACCCTCACCCTCAGGGGTGGGTTGAAACAAGAGGGACTTCTCTGGTACTGCGAGCATATTCTTTCCTTGATATGTGTGCCTTTTTTACCCATGCAATATAGACATGTTAAATTTTTAGCCTTGGTAAACTTCTTGTTCATTTCCCTTAGAATGAAACAAGACTTTTACAATGACACTTCTTATCTACAGAAAATCCTGTCTTCTCTGTCTATTTGTCTTTAATTAGAGCTCCTCTCCCTCACTTTCTCCATTACTTGGTGATTTCTGGTGCCTGATTTATGAAATCAGTTGTCAGCTGCCAAGCAGAACAACCCTGATAACCAAAGCATGTATTTAGGAAGAGGGGGCTATTGGTTTAGAGAAGATATCTCCTTTGTTTCATTGTAGAAGTATTATAGAAATGCTAAAACACTGCAAAATTCAACCATCAAGCAAAATGTTTGTCAGCTGGTATGTCATGATTTGTTGTTGTTTGAACTACATATTGCAACCAAGAGCGAAGAACAACAGGTTGAAAAGCCCATTAAGCCCACTGAAGGAAAAAGATTGAAAAATTATTTTTTTCAACAGTTAACTGTGACAGTTAAAATCAAGTCAAAATTACCCATAATCAGATGAAGGAAAGCAAAACCACTGAAAGGACACCATGAACATTTCTTAACCCACACTGCTGTGGAAATGTGCAGTGAAAAATGAGGTGACATATGCTGGCGTGCATCAGATTCTTACTTCAAAATACCAAATTTTGTGCTCTTTCCCCACAACTAAATGAGAAGAAATAGATGAAGGTGAGAAGGGATTAGCTGGAGAATGCTGAAACACTGGCTTGAACTGTGTGCTTTGGTAGGTAGAAAAATTAGCAGGATGGATGCAAGGCCTTCAGAGGAGGAGAAGCACAGGGAATAAAGATGCTGGGCCTCTCTACCTTAATTGCAAGTTAGATGAAGTTGCAGCAAGGGGCAGATTAAGTGTCAGCAGAGTATTTGTTCCATCACAAATAGCAGCAGGGGGTGCAGATTCAATTTTCAATCATTTCCTGACTAATGTCAACCACCTGTTATACATGCTGGGCATCCATAGATAGAACATATCTCCAGTTTTAAATTAAAAGCTTTTCTTAATTTACTACAAACACATTGATGATAGGATCATGCTCTTTTTTTCTTAGTATGAGAAATATGCTGTTTGATTGGACAAATTTACCCTGTTGCAGTATTCATTTTGCCATTGCCATTTTTTGTGAAATGTTTCTAAAATTCAGTCCACATTTTGTTATTTTGTTATTAGTTCTACATTCATTAACTTTTCATTCTTCGACTGAGTGAACTTTCTACTGATATGAAGCCTTCACAGTTCAAATGCAGAATTTTGTGAACTATTTTAGTCATCTATTTTTTCACACTGATTAATTAGTATACATTTATTTTAAAATATATTATGAGATATATATATATATATAAAGGGTTAGTTTTTCTTCATTCCAGATTTCTACTACCATGAGAATTTGTTGTTTAATTTGCAATATTTCCTTGTGTTTAACTTAAAACTCCACTCCTACAGCTGTAAGATGTAGTTTTCAGGTATCCCTATTTCAAGAACCATTATTTAAGTTATCTACTTCTTGCATAATTAATAGAAAAGGGAATCAATATTTATATAGGTGTTGGATCAATATTTATATAGGTGTTTTAAGCAAACATTAACTGAATGCAAGTCCCAATCACAAATTTAGTCTGCATCAGCCTTTCCTTCCAAGAAAAACTAGTCAAAACAAAAGGTAAGTATTTTCATACTCAGATGCTACTGACTCCTTCACCTATGAGAATGTACTATAAAAATATTAATCCTTTCTCATGGGCATTAGTTTGCTGCATTTGAAGTGTTCAGATCAGATTGTATGCAGGGAGAGTTTAGAAAACTGGCAGACAATCTTTGGCATGGCCTTTAACTTTCCATATAAAGCCTCATGAGAATTTGCAAGCCCATAGACAGAGAAGCGTGACAGCACCCAAAGATCTTCATCAAACAGATCCTATGGTGTGTTCAGACCTGCTGGGCTTGTCACAGGATAAATTTACAGCTATGTAGTCAATACAAACAGAAATTCTAAGAGACAAAAAATGAAGATAGGAAATAAATTGCAGACGAGAAAACAAGTTAAATACAGTATTAGATCTTTCACTGAGCCCGCAGTTTGATTACTTAAGAGCCTGGCTATAAAAAGCTGAAGACTAAAAATCAACTACATAAATTACCAATCATGACATCCACAGTTTTTGTACTCCAGTGGAGTAAACTGAGAAGCATGGCTCAAAACTGAAAATCACTTTTCATATACAGTTTATTAGAGCTCAGAATTAAGGAACTTATTGTTAAGTGCATATTGCCAAGCACATCAACATAGTGAGGTTAAAGATAATCTCCTCCTTGTTTTTACATTCGCTATTCAATACCAACTATTCCTTTTTATTTTTCCCCTTTTTTCCTTAAAACCAATATATGTTCTTTTTTTCTTTTTTGATGGGCTTTGCTAAAGCCCATGCATGATAAAACCATTAAAAAGTCTAGCACATTCTAACTCTTTGAAATATTTGTTTTCTTGTATGCAAGACATCAAGCTTGATATTAATTTCTTATCTAAGCTACCAAATTCAGGCCACGTCTCAACATTACCTAGTTCATATGTTGGCCATATTTTTTCTGAGAGTCTGATAAGTCTGGATTTAAAAAGCTATGACTCTCCACCAGTTAGATTGTGCCAGTTTTCAATATTAATCCTAAGAGATTGTTTCTTGGAATATTTCTATTACACTCACAGGAGAATATAAACCCCATATCTTAACACTTACAAGTAAGAAAGATCAAAAGAACTGGAGAGGGAAAGCAAGATCAAGTAAGATATGGGACTGGAATTCTCAACTTTTGGAGATGCAGCGCAGGAGCTAACCCATTCCACTACTGCTGGCCCCAGGCCAATATTCACCACTGCAATGCCAAAGCCACTCTTTTTCAGAGGGCATCCCCCCCCACACTAGCAGACAAGATGGAGAGTGAATGTCAAGCAACTCTGCCTAGACCCCCTAGGGTATTTCCACACTAAACAACACTACAAGAGATCTCTTAACACCTAACTTAGGTGCTAAAACAGAATACCAATTTTATTTGGTTACTCACCTGCCTCTGTGCTAGATATGAGGATTGTTGGGCTCTGATGCTTTCTGGACTCCAGCCTGGGGTCTCTCCGGGAGTGCCAGTAGGACTGGGGGACAGCTGGGTGTTCCTCTGGTCCAGGTATTTTCCAGATGCCTTTTGTCCTACCTGGGGTGCCAGAACTGATGCCTAGAGAGGCTGACCTGGAACAGAGGCTAGACAGAATTAAATGAATAACGTAGGTATTTACTAAAAGTACACATTTGGGTGGTACAAGAGCCGAGCCA
Organism: Hirundo rustica; assembly: GCF_015227805.2. Lineage (NCBI taxonomy): Eukaryota > Metazoa > Chordata > Aves > Passeriformes > Hirundinidae > Hirundo > Hirundo rustica. The sequence goes on along the minus strand of NC_053488.1, from coordinate 61,992,044 downwards.
TGGCTCTGCCCAAGAGAGTTGCATGATAGATGCAAGATGGATGACCGGTCATGAGTTTTCATACTACTATAAGTTTTGGTCAATTTACATATTGGGCTCAATTGTCCAACTACAGCCTCAGGTTATGAAGTTGCATCCTCCCAGTTTTCTCTCCTCAATTCACCCTTGTTTATAATTTTTTGAGCCCAAAGCTGCAATGGTCTCCTTGGTTCTAAAGCTGGAAAAGGATTGTTTTATCTAACTACCCTATGAAGAGAACTTGCTAACACTTTGTATGAAGTTCAGTCACAAACTAAGACAGTACAGAATCTAAAAAATATGAAAGCTAGAACTTAAGCCATCAGTATAACAATGATTCAATGATTACAGGATTGATGAATGGCATCCTAGCAATTAATAAAACATAGCTCATAGTAATGGGATGGATCAGTGGCCTGTGTCAACAAATTAAACATTGTTTTCCAGGCTTTTAAGGATAAGAGAAGACGACACACAGACGCAGGCAAGGAGGAGCAACTGAAGTAGATTGGCAGTGAAGCCAAATAGAAAAACCACTGACAAAATCCATCTCAAGACTCACACAAAACCAGAAGCGCAGCAAATTTTCCATCACTGTGACATCACCTATAAGCTCTTGGCATAAAGTCCATTCAGATGGATCACTCGGTTTTGGTGCAGGCATATTTTATATGTGAAGTTTCAGCAATGTGTCCTATTTCCAGAAAGGTGTGCTAAACAAAAGTGAGGAGCAACTCCACTGTACATAACATCTACATTAAATGGAGTCCAAAACTGACAAAATGTAGGCATACCTCTCATCCATGGACATTTTCGCAAGCAGATATCAGAGGAAAAACTTTCCACCTACAAAACCTTGAACCAGCCAAGTTGTCAGAAGGTTAATTCATTCTGAGTGACTTTCTATTGCCTCACCGTGAAGCAATTGTGTAAGAGAACAGCATCATCCCAAATGCATGGGCAGATGCACTCATTAGTCGACATTTGCAGAGACAAATTATGTAAAACATACAAAACTAAGTATGTTTCATCTTTGAAAAGTTAATGAAAAAAATGACATCTTTAAAGTCCATCAAAATTCTACAATATGGTAGATTGGCAGAATGGTTTAGGAGACAATAAACTTCAGAAACTTCTGTCACATTGTCATGGTAATACTTCATTTCTATAGGCATCTAATCATTAACTATCTGCTTTGTAGATACCTGGGTTGTAGAAGACACAGGGGAAATGAAACATGAATTACACAAATACAGAGAAAAGACACATATGCAATTTCACTGATACATAAACACAGTTAAATGGACTATAAATATATTAGCCTTCTATGTTTTAGTATACTTTATATTTTGGATCAATTTGAGAATACATTTTTGAAGCAAAAACTATGATCTAATACTCTATCCCTGTTAGCCAATTTGACCTAATTGAGAAAATAATTCAGATCACACTTGGCTCTTTCAAAATTCATTTGGTTTGGTTTGAATGGAGAACAGAAAGGACTACATCTGTCAATATTTTAGTGCTCTTATTGACAATTTTACACATAGGTTTAACACCGAAATTTTGAATACAGACCAGTATAATTTTGAATAAATTATACTGGTCTGTAAAAGCTGTCTATACTTGCGTGAAAAGTGAAAAAATAAAAAAGAATGTATGTTTCTGCTTCAAAATAAAAAGGAGTGGAGGGAAAAAATAGACCAGTAAAATCTATTATTTTTGGCTAGGGAAGACTCTGTACATATTTTCCCCATGAACTTACATTTTTAACCTGGATTCCTATGAAAAACAAGCTTATGCACCTAGTGTCTTTCTCTGTGCCTGTAAAAATGTACTTCACCTTTGGTTCTTCTGGTAAATCTAACCAAATTAAGCACTGTAAGAAAGCTATACATGTAATTGAATTACTACAAGATTGTTGCTAAATTTATGGGTGCATAGACAGAAATCCTGTTAATAGGTTGGTGTGCTTGGGAAGCCAGTCTCGGTCATACTTCAAAAGTTTTGGCACTCAGGAGAAATCCCCAATGACTGGGTGTCATGGGTTGGTACAGTTTGGTTTGTAGTTAAGGAGGAATGTGAAGTGATTTTTCCGGTGTCAGGACCTCGGAATTGTTTTAGAAAAGACAGGGACCTAACAGGAGGCTAGTTTGGGATATTGGCATCTGTTTTGACCACTGAGAATGTTAAATGTGACTTTGGGCAGTACCCATATAAACCCTGGCTTCCGGCAGTCAGCCCTTTTCCTCCTGGCCAGCTGAACAGGTGACACCGAGCTGGGGCCTGCCGCTCCCCCCAGCCCGCTGTGGAGGAGGAGCTGGCCCCGAGGCCTGGCTGGGCTCCAGCTGCTCCTGGCAGGGGAGGAGAGGGTACAGCTTAACAGCAACTATTTTTTCAATTTTCCTGGAGCCCCGGAGCCCCCGGAACAGGGAGGGATCTCTGCTGGGCCCCTGATAACAACCATGGGCCCGTTTTGGGCCAAGGCCTCCCCAATTATCACCGAGGGATTGGGAAGAGCTCTGCCCCCCTGCCAGTGATTCCAGACAGATGTGGCGGTGCAAGAATTGTTTTATTAGGTTTTTATAAGAAGTTTTGTGTTATGGTTCAGTTCACTGTATCCCCAGTTTTGTAACAGTCCATCCCTTTTGAGTTTTCTGTATAACTAGGTGTTGTATGTCTGTCCTCCCACCCCTCACCTGACCTGGACCATCCCCTCTGCCCCCCCCTGCTCTGGGGCAGCCTGCCTATCACTTTGGGACCCCTCCCAAGATTGAGAAATCATACGGAGAGGGCTTCAGGTGATAGGTCGCCCAGAGGGAATTCCTTTCCTCTGGGGAGGGTTGGTCGAAGTCTTGGAGGTGGACACCCTCTTGTCGCCCCCTGAATCCCCTGATTCATTGTGTTGTTGTAACCTCCCCTGAAGCCTCCCCTGCTTATAAGATGAGGAGAGGGAATTTCAAACGCTCTCTAGCCTCTCTCTAGCCTCTCTCTAGCCTCTCTCCAGCCTGCGGTTTTGGGCTAGCTGTGGTGCTACCGAAGTTAGGCCTGAATAAACATCTTTTAACCTGCTAAGCTGAGAGCCATCCTTTTCTACTGCCGCTGCTGTCATGACACTATTTAGTCCAGCTGCTGCTGAGAAGCTGAGCCAGCAGGTAAAGATAACCTGTGTGCCTATCCGAACTGGGAACATCCTGGTCACTGTGCAGATCTGAGCCAGCCAGAGGCCGGCGTCCGCCCGGTATGGAGACAGAGCACGGCTACAGACAGAGAAAGAAAAAGAATAGAGGGAGGAAGGAGAGACTGCAGCCCGGGGCAGAAATCACATGGCCACTGCAGGCCTGGGCAGATTTCCTGGCAACCTGAAGCTTCCAAGGCCTAACCCTTCCCTGAGAGAGAAAAGAAAGAGACAGAGTGGACATAGAAAAGACACAGCATGAAGTCAGTGGAGCAAGAGTGAAAGAACTGATAAGATTATTAGAAAAGGGATTGAGGATGTGGACATTTTTAACGGGACTTCTCTGGGGTATACTATGGGAAAATTGACTGTTTCTTCTAACATCTTAATGATATTTGGGGGAATGCTGGTTCTAATCAAATTAGGGACTGATACGATTGAGATTTAAGTGAGGATCTCAAAGCCCCTGGCTGCTGGGGTAAAAGGAGGTCTCAGCCTTTGAGACAAAGATGGTTTTAGAGAGAAAGTGAGTTGAAGCCCTTGGCTCCTGGCATAAAAGGAGGTCTCAGCCTTTGAGAAAAAATATGATTTTAGAGATAGAAGAAGATAATCATTGTTTTGTACTAGAAGAAGCATTCTTAAACAGTACCCCAAAAAACACTGAGGCCCATGAGTAGCCAGGGGAAAGGCTGCTAATGGGTGAAACTGCACAATCAGCAAAAATTCTGGGCATTGAAGATTTGTGACATTGGGAGCCACACGACTGTTGTAGTTTTGTGGTGAGTGTCTCCATGGGACTCTAGAGAGACTCCTCTCCCAAAGTGATGAAAGATTATGTTTAAATGGTGAAACTGACTGAAAATCACAGGTTGTGTTTCTCTGTGTTGTTTTGTAAGAAGGTTAACACTTTGCAGGGAGAGGGAAGAGTGTTTTGGTGTTTCATTCTGTTTTGTTTTAGTTTTTTTTCCCAACTTTTCTTTTCCATACTTTTAGTGTGTGTTAATAAAACTATTTGTTTATTTTTAAGCTTAAGCCTGCTTTGCTTTCTCTTGATCTTCTCCCACAAAAAGAGAATAAACACTAAGACCACTACACTAAATTTGGCAACCAGAATTCAGCAAACGCAAAACCATAACGTTAATCGGTGTTTCTGCCTGGTATTGAATTAAAACCATTACACTGGGAAAATAGTCACTAATTCCATTTTTAAATGGAGCTGAAAAAGAGGACCCTGAAACCTACTGACCAGTCAGCCTCAGTTGTCTGGTACAATCACAAGGCAGGTCTTCCTGAGAGTTATGTTGAAGAATGTGGAGGACAGGGAAGAAATTAGGGACCTCAACAATGGCAAATTATGTCCACCTAACCCAGTGATCTTCTGCAGTGGAGTGATGGTATGAGTTGAGAAGAGGAACATATGCAATTTACTTCAGCTTACACAAGGCCCTTGGTTATGGCTCTCCAAAACATTGTGGCCATCTTGGAGAGATATGGGCTTGACAGATAGACTGTTAGATGAGTAAGAACTGGCCGGATGACCACATTCTGAGAGATAAAGTCAATAGCTCAAAGTCCAAATGGAAACCAGTAACAATTGCTATCTCTCAAGAGTGGAACAATTGCTATTTTATTTCTTCATCAGTGGCATAGGTAACAGGATCTCGATTTAGACCTGGTAGACTTTAGAGAGATGGAGAACCTTTCATACAAGGAAAGACTGTGAGAATTGGGTTTGCTCAGCCTTGAAAAAAGACAAAAAAAGATTACTTTGTAGTGACCTAATTACAGCCTTTCAGTACCTGAAGAGAACCCCCAGGAAAGACAGAGAGGGCCTATTTACAGGAGCACATGGAGACATGACAAGGGAGAATGGATTAATAAAAAAGAGAAGGTTTAGATTAGATATTAGGATGAAGCTCTTTGCTGTGTGAGTAGTGAGGTACTGGGACAGGCTATCCAGAAAAGTTATGAATGTCCCACCTCTGGAAGTGCTCAAGGCCAAATCTGATAGTGCTCTGAACAATTTGGTCTTGTGAAAAGTATCCCTGCCTATGGCAGTATGGTTGAAAACATGAAATTAAGATTGCTTCCACCCAAAGCATGATCAGGTGCACTGTCAGCAAGCCTGAAGATGATGTGCAGCTGGTGACAGCTGACACACTGTGGGAAAGGGATTCCCCCCTGGAGCATCCCGGACAGGCCTATGGAATGTACCTCATCAAGTTCAACAAAGCCACGTGATAAGTTCTGTGCATGGGTCTGGGGGAGGAATGAAGAGCAAGTGCAACAAGGATTTTGCTGGAAGCTAGAAATTCAGGTAAGATATGTTCTCTGGCCAGGTACTACCTTCTCCCTAATTGTTGTGGCCATCAACCATTAATCCAAGATGCACTGTCTTCTGTTGTTCAGATCTGAGAGCTCTGGCAGTACTATCTCCATGTCCAAAAGAGGGGGTTTTTTACAACTGTCTGTACCAATATTCAGATCTTAAATTTCTTGATAAAGAGCAACTTGATATCTATTTGCCAATGAACAGTAAAACACCATTCAATAAACTTAACTAATTTATCTTACATTAATACACTCCTTGCTTACCATATTTCATGATTAAAGGACTTGTGTAGTCATGTAGTCAGGATACACAACAAAAAATGCTGCGCATCTAAATAGTGCAGTTAGTAAATATTCAGGTCTATTCATACAGCCCAAATCAAGTTGCCCTGCATGTTTATTCTGCTCAGGTCAGATGCTATTACAGAGTTAAATCACAACCAATTCTCAGATCATTGTGAAGCTTGACCCATCTGTGTCAGATCCCTGGAGCATAGCTTCTCTCTTCAGCTAATGCTTTAGAACTGCTTTAGAGTTGAAAGACCATGACTATTAACTTTACTACTTGATGGTAGCTAGCAACGAAGCTGTCTTGTAAAGACATCTGTAAGAGCAGTTCTGATTTCAAATTATTTAGACCTACCAGCATATGTAAAATAAAACTATTGCAAAATATCTTGTTTGAAGGAAAGAAAGGTGCACTTCTCTCCCTCAAGCCCCTTGGACTTCTTCCACTTCAGCAAAAGTAAAATTATATTTTAAAAATTTCTTTGATGGTACTTAGCATCAAGGATGCTGACTTGTGGCATTTAGGCATGACACACACATTCCACTTTTCACTTTTTAGATTAACAAACATTGAAGAATGTTATACTTCCACAACATCAGACATATGAGTTTATGAACATGTTTTAAAACAGTAATTTTAATAATCTGCACACCAGTAATTGTAACGTTGATTTGATTTTGCCTTGTGACTGATGGACATTTTTAATAGAAGATGAAAAGAACTAACCTGTTTATATTACTAATCTTCAACAGAAACACTTGGAAAAAAGTTGTTAGGACCTCAAAGCAGTGAGTATGGTTTATCCCCTTGCAGAATATAAAGTTACAAGTATCATCTGACATAAGAGGCACTTTTTATTCATTATCAATGAATAAAAGAACTTTTAAATTAATATCCCCCTTTTAATGATTTTGGCATTTCCCAAATTTTTCCATAGGAATGGTTGCTTCTTTAAACAAAGATAGTAATCATTTCCCATGTAGGGAAAAGAACAGAAAATGTTGTTTCTTGTGTAGTGGAATGTGCTGTCATTTATCACTAATGGACTGTTTGCTTGAGATTTTATTTCACTAAGATTGCAGATATATATTTAGACATGCGTTTGTATTGTAAATACCACTAAAATGTTGAATGAGTAGGCTTCATATTTTCTCACAAAAAGAAACAACTCTGTCTACTTAGTATCATAACACTGATTAATCTAATTTCTACACTCGCATAGTGGTTCCTATATTCCTCTTTGTTACAGAACAAACTATGACTATAACTCAGCAACAAGATCCAACAACATTTGAAAAAAAATGGAATAATAAATAAAATAAGCAAAACAGAGTGAAATAAAATGAAACCAAATAAACCAAAGAAAACCAGCCAAAACCTAAATTTTAAAAGTTTCTGATTTATCATTTTGGACTGTCCCTGTAACAGAATACGTACTATATAAACACATATATGCCAATGGTTGTTACTTGGTTAGAACTGAAAGAAGGTAAAGTTTTAGAGAAAAGTATTAGCCACTTTAAAAGGCAGGATCTCTTAGTCTTTGTAGAGTGTTATTTTATCCACCAATATGAGTATACTGTATGCATATTCACAGTTGTTGTAAACAGATTAAAAACCACTTTAATGTGTATGTGAAAATAAGCCATCTCAGCCTTCAGTAGCACAGCAGCCTGAAATGTATCCAAGAAAGTTAAATGTTATAATAAATGCTGACTTACTCTGTGAAGCTTTATTCAACTATCATCACCCCAAAATGAAAGTATGACATTTCCAAGCCATACTTTACATAAACTGAGTGCAGGTTTTCACAGTAAAGTGTCATCACATTATCTCAAAAAAGTCTTGACAAACTAATTCCTCGAAGAAATAAGATATGAATATGAAGTAGCCCATAAAGAATCTATGGAAGTAGCATGGAAGAATTCTATAGTCCAGTCTATAGAACTAGAGACCTGGGATACATAGAGACCTTGGTTTTACCTTTATTGCTGATACTGAGGAAATTAATAGAAACTTTATTTGATTAGTAACCTAGAAAAAATAGTGAATTACTGTTCCTATTAATGATGTTGCCATTGGCAGAAACATGCCACAGGCCTTAGGCTAAATTTGCCATCCACTAATTTGTCCTCCCCAGTCTTTGCTTGTTATCAACTTGAGAACTTGGGCAACTTGGTGCCAGATACATCTTCCTATGATTTCGAGTTCAACACATAGTAGCAACGGCATTGAAAATACAAATGAAATTGAAAATGGAGGCCCAAGGATAAACTGCTGATTGTCCCTGCGGCATGTGATAGAAATACACCTTTCTGAGTGAGGAATTTGACCACACTAAAGAGTATAAAGAAAAGCAACAGAAGCTCCAGGCAGAAACCTCAAGTGGCTGGGGCTGTGTGGACATTGTAAACTTCAAGAATCTCTCTTTCCTTCTCTGTATGGTCCAAGAACTTTGGTTCTTTTCTCTATATGCAAGAGCATTTAAACCTGCCCAAAATTGTTCTGCTGCAATGTACAGCTGTTCATTGCAAACAACTTTCTTGGACAGGGTAACACCTCCATTGTTAGAGCTACAGGTCTAGGTTGCTATATGTTTTTATTTTGATTTAGTCAATATCAACTCAAATTTAAATAATACACACCTCTACATTTACCCAGCTTCCATGACAGTTTGCTGTCAAACAATTTTATCCACAATATGTTTTTTCCAGCTTATTTTCAAGTCTGCTCTGTTTCTCTGTAATTGTCTGCAGTATCAGACACCATTCATCATGCATAGCTAGTTTTCCAAACCAGAGACAACCAGCATTAATCTAACAATGCAACCCAGCAAACTCTAATTTCTCTGTCCACTTTTAATTCCAGACTGTCAGAAGATGTCAGATCTTTCCTCAGACCCTCAGCTGCTTGCACTCTGACCGGAACAGATACATGTCCTCCACAACTCTCTATCAATATTCATGTTATTGGTACTTAGCATGCACAATGCAATCTATGTTTTGCCTACTTTTTTTACAGAACTAGATCAAAGTAAAAAATACATAACACATTGCAGAGTTAAAGCATTCTGGGTTACCTATTACAAAAATGTTTTAAGGACATTCTTTGTTCTTACTGTCTCTCATTAATTACTGTCTCATACACAGAGAGGTAGAAATTAGGCCTTCTCATTTTGTTCTTCATATTTCTACACAGTTTGAATCATAATGAAGCTTTTAATTGCTTTCCTGTTCAGTTTATTTTCAGACTGCACTTTTCACCTCATATTATGTATTATACAAAAATAAAGACTAGAATTTTTGATCGGTTACGGCATTACCAGTTCCCTTCAGAGAATCTTGTCATAAAACCAGGACATGCCTTGAGAATTTAATTCATCCATCTTCACTGCATTCTCATTCATGTATTTTCTTTTATGAATTTGAAAATTCAACATATTTGTCGAATCAATCGTAGTGTTTCATTTGTTTAAATAGCTTTGTTTTCATGTAACCAGTCATATTGAGAATGCTTACAGTTCAGTAAGTCAGTAACCTGATAGTAGGTTTGGAAGATATTCAATCCATCTCACACTTCACTTTCTCCTTGCATCTACAGAATGACATTTATTCTATTTATCTGTGGAAAAAAAATAGTAATACAAAACCAACAGATTTTCTAAAGTCATCATACATGAACATTACAGACTTATATCCACAGGTATTTATGAAAAAAGGTAAGAATATGAATGCTTAAACATTAATTTTAAAATAAAGTAATTAATTAATAATGTTTGCATTTATTGAACAGAAATATTATATTAGAAATATTACATTTAGAAATATTACATTACTCTGTGGGTCAGTATAACTGTACCTACTCAAATTACTTTGTCCTTGCAGCACTTTATAGTATATACTGTATGTAAAATGTCTCTAGATTTTATACTTCTTTCCAAATGTTTCTCCAGCACAAGACTATGTATACACAGTATGATCATACAGATTTAACCTGTATTGTTACCATTTTATATAACCAATAAAAAATTCTTTTATTTAGTCTATAAATAAAATAATCCATCTTGTTCATGGATGCTACCTGAAGTATACACAATGCAGGAAGACACAACTTCTACTAGGACAGTCTATTCAAGTCAAGAGGTGTTCCAGAGAACAGGCAAGTAGATCTGAAACCCTGAAAAGCAGTTTTCTTGCTCTATCTTCTATCAGCATAGGGGCTGCTCCTTCTGTCCCAATAGTTCAGTTGTTTACTGAGCTCATTTGACTCCCAAAAATAAAATTATCAGTAGAGGTTAAACATAACAAGCTGAGCTAAAACCCAGCTTGTTACGCTTAACCTGCTTGCCTAGTCAATTTGTGCAACAGACCCTCTGCTGCTGTTATATATTACTTTACTGTCCTACACACCTTAACCAGTTCCATTTTGTTACTAGATCCCACTGTTGCTATCAAACTGATTCCCAACATGCCCAGGATTTGTACTGCTGCATTTTTCAAATTATGTCCTAGGGAGAGAAGCTCTTTGCAGCTGCAAGGACATTATGTGTTCTTCAGCTCAAAACTGTAATAGAAACTCCACATCACATCACAGAGTGTTGCAGCAGGTATTGTACTTACTAATTTTTGATAGTAAATTAATTGAAAGTTAAGATTACAGAGTTAATAGATAATTTATAATAACTCAGGTGTGTCTCTGGTAGTGAAAGACACTAGAGAGAAAGAAATAAACTGAAAAGCATAGCTTCATAACTTTTGCTGGTGTCTTCTTAATAGTCTATGTGGTTGTCTTAAAACAAAATAACACAATCTTTTACACCTCACAACATATAATAACAGAATCTTGAAGTTTTACATTTTAGGATTTAATTTTATTTGGCATGTGGTCTTCAGTTTCAACTGTGAGGGTATGTATTTGTAATTTTTTTTTTTTTTTTAAATAAAGGCTTGCTATTTTCCTTCCCCACTGCAAAGGCAAATTATCCTAAGTAAAGCAAATAATCACCTACACATGGAGGACTTTCCTTGCCAAAGTAGTATTTAAAATGCACATATAGTTTTACATGATGCAGTGTAGATCATGTTAAAATAAAGCAAGCTGGTGATCATAGCACTAAATTCCAAAATTAGAGAGAATGCATGGGAAATGATTCCATGAACTAATATTTTCATGTAATAATAGAATCACAGAAACGTTATATTGGAATGGACCATCAAAGTTCACCAACTTCCTGTCCTGCCACAGGCATGGACTCCTTCCAGCAGATGAGGTTGTTCCCAGCCTCATCCAACCCAGCTTTGAAAACTTCCAGTGATAGGTCAACCACAACTTCTCTGCTCAACATAGAGACTCACAAGCATGCCATAGAGGGGAAGAATCACACGGAAACACACTGAGTCACAGAATGTTTGGGGTTGGAAGAGGGCTCTGGAGATCATCTAGTCCAACAGTCCTGATAAGCAGATTCACCTACAGCAGGTTGCACAGGATCGTGTCCAGACATGTTTTGAATATGGGAGGGAGGACTCCAGAACTTCTCTGAGCAGCCTGTTTCAATGCTCTGTCACTCCTACACTAAAGAAGGTTTTCCACATATTCAGGTGGATTTTTCTGTGTTCCAATTTATGCCTATTGCCCTTTCTACTGTCACCGAGTTTCACTGAGAAGTCTGAGCCTATTATCATGGCACTCTCTCAAGGACATTTGTATGCTTTTATGAGATCCCCTCTCAGCTGCCTCCTCTCCAGGCTAACAGGCCCAGTTCTCTCAGACTTTCCTCACAAGATAAATGTTCCAGATTTATCATCTTTTTGCCTTTTGCTGGATCTTCACAGTTGTATCTTGTCTTTCTTGAATTACCAAGCCAAGATCCGGACCTCTCACCTCCCTCAACGTGGTTAGGCTTCCTTTGATTCTGTCAAGATACGATTGCTTTTCTGAGCTGCATACAGACACCACTGGCTTATGACCAGTTGTTTATCCACAGACTGGATGAAGACTTCATTCTTCAGATACTTTTCTATGGGGCTGCTCTCAGTCCATTCATCCTCCAGTGTGTCATGATACTGGGGACTGCTCTGACCCAGGTGCAGCACTTTGTACTTGACCTTGTTGGAGTTCATGAGGTTCCCTTGAGCTCACTCCTCAAGCCAGTCAAGTTCCTCTGGATGTCACCCCTTCCGTACAGTGTGTCAGCTGTGCCACTTTATGTCATCTCCAAACTTGCTGAGGGTGCTGAGGTATCTTATCATCAGTGCCATTGATTAGGCTGTTAAGAAGTATGTGTCCCTATAAGGATCTTGAGAACATCATTCATCCATCACTTTCCCCTCAGACACTGAGCAATTTACTGTAATGCTTTGGATATGATCATCCAGAAAATTCTTCATCCATCTCTCCCTCTATCAAGCCTATACCTTTGCAATTTGGCAGGAAGAAATCTCTTGGTTTCACCATTGTCACAACATCTGTGTGATACTCTCAAATCATTCAACAGATGTAAACTAAATCAGATATCGTTACTGCTGCAGGCATATCATTAACTGTAGAACAATTTATTTCCTTCCCTACATATTTTCCCTGAATATTTTGCTATTTAGAATTAGCTATGGGTTGTCATGAATACATTGCAGGTAATAGCTAAGTATTGAAAGCTGGCTCAGATAAGTTAAATAGCTGTATCCAAATCATTGGCACACCTATTAGAAAAACTTTCAGAGGCTGAAATCCATTAAAATAACTGTCTTGGTTTGGAAAACAGGCATCTGCTAGGGAGGGGCACGACCTCTCTAGGAATGGTCCCCTCCCTCCAAGTTATTATAATTTAGAAAATTAAAGAAGCTTTTCAGGCAGGGCTATGGGAAAAGGAATAACAGTTATTTACTAGTAAGTATAACAAGGCAAACAAACAACAACTACTACAGCATTACTAATAAATGGAACCAGGAACCTCAAGGGTCTTTGTTTCACAAAGCCCGGGGCAGTCTGATCTCCTGGGGCTCTGAGAGCACCAAGCTGGAATAGTGGAAACTCCTGGGCTGGTGGATGGAAACGCAGGATGTCTCCGGCAGGCAGGGGGAAAGTCCCGGCAAAGTGAGCAGTGCTGAAGGAGCCGCGAAGGCCGGACAGGGCTGGCCCAGCTCCAGCAGTGTGGCGGTGCGAGAATTGTTTATTAGGTTTTTTTAAGAAGTTTATGTTATGGTTCATTTCACTGTATCCCCAATTCTGTAACCCTTTTGTGTTTTCTGTATAATAATGTGTTTTGTGTCAGTCCTCCCACCCCTCACCTGTCCTGGAACATCCCCTCTGCCCCACCTCTCTCGGGGGCAGCCTGTCTATCACTCCAGGAGCCCTCCCAGGTTGTGAAATCTCAGGGAGAGGGCTTCAGGTGATAGGTCCCCTGGGGGGAATTCCTTTCCTCTGGAGGTGGTTGGTCAGAGGCTTGGGGGTTGGCACACCTTGTTACCCCCTGAATCCCCTGATTTGTTGTCTTGTTGTAACCCCCCCTGAACCCCTCCCCTGCTTATAAGGTGGAGGGGGGAGATTCAAGCTCTCTTCAGCTCTGCTCTCTTGCTTGCTGGCCCCCCTGGCCTGAGGTTTGGACCAGCTGCGGACTTCCCGCAGCTGGGCCTGAATAAACACCTTTTAACCTGCTGAGAGCCAGCCTTTTCTTACTGCTGTTGCTGTCATGACACTATTTGGTCCAGCTGCTGCTGAGAAGCCAACCAGCAGGATGCCTATCCGAACTGGGAACTTTTGTGGCTGAGCAGACCTGAGCTAGCCAGAAGTCAGTGCCCGCCCGGTGCGGGGACAGAATCAGCCACACAGCAGGGCAGGTGAAGGGGCTCCAAATCCCTGGGCACACGAGCAGATGAGGGTAGATTTCCCAGGACCGGACTTTCTGTTGACAGTGGACCCCTCCCACAGCAAGCAGCCGTCTGACTGTCCTCTCCAATGCCGAGAGCAAAAAAATCCCCCAGCTCCCCCAGCCCTGTCCCTTTCCCTCCCCCAAAACTCATGTTTTGACTTTCTGTTGGTCAAGCACCATCTAAGCACCAGCACTGAGTCTCCTAGCAACATACGGGGACAAATTCTCTATGACAAAAAAAAAAAAAGTAACAAACCTAACACCCAACAAAAACTTTCTCTGGGAAAGATAACATTTTCAAAAAACTTATTCTAATATTTCTAGATTCTCTGAATTGTTTATTCATCAAACTACATACCAGGGGAAAATCAACATACGCTGTGATATTTAATTTTTTCCAATTCTTCCTCTCCCTTTTGCATCCGATAATTTTGAGGCATTGTGGCTCATATTCTGCTTACATATTCTGAGCTCTGCCCCATAATTTTTGCACTTGCAGAATCACACTATAAAAGAATCTTCCAAAGCAGCTTGGCTATGCACAGTTTATAAACTGTGCACACATAACTGGGTATCACATAACTACAGCGTTCACAGTGAATGGGGAATGCATTTAACTTAGATGCCAAAATTCACTGACACAAAGAGGGAGACAGAATGATAAAAGGCAACATCTATCTTCAATGAACAGCAGAAAACATTTTAATTTACAGGCCTAAGTTTCTAGACACTGCCAATAACATGAGGATACTATACATACTTACTTAATTTTTCTATGAGTAGCTTTTCTTCTTTTGCTGGTTCAATTTTTACCAAATAATTTCTTAAATTGTTTTTCATAATTTAAAGGTATACAAGTATACAAAAGTAAGTCTTTTGAGTCAGCAATTGCTGACTGAAATACAATCTCCCAAGTAATTACAGACACCAAAATGGAAGTCACATTTTGGAAAAGGGAAGTGATTTAAGCATGTATCTCTAGAAAACCAAGCTATATTAGAGTACTGTTATGTTTACTTTGTAAGTAATTGAAGCAATGTGGAAAAAAGAACATAGAAACTGTTCTACAAAGAACCTAGAGTCAAAAAGATAAAAGCTTTAGCAGGGGGAAGAAAGCACCTGTTTAATGAGTAGGCAGGTGATTCGTCTAATTCTTGAGGTCACTTCTTTTCAGCACAGGGATTATTACCTACAAGCTTGAAAACATTACATGACTTAAAGTTAACAACCACTTAAGTTTTATAGTGTTTATTTATAATAGCTTTTTTTTGTTTGTAATAATATTTTTTGGTTTTGTTTGTGTGTTTATAAACACACAAAACATAAATTAGGATTCATCGTGGCATTAGTACTTTTGCTATAGAGCATTAAGCCAGAAAAGACTTCAGGATTCTAAACTCAGGCCACACACACTCTCATATCACAAGTATTACACCACAGAAACAGTCTTCTTATGTTTGTAATGCTGCAGCACAAGCACCATTTGTTTTGTGCCAAAATTTAGTAACACTGTGACTTTGTAAATATTTTCTACATAGTAAGGTTATTTCATCCTGCTGTTTTCACCTTCGGTGCCAATCCTTTTCATATTTATCTGCCACTAGGGCTACAGGCAGTTGAGCTGCTGTCAGAGACAATCCAAGCAACCACAAGTCAGAACATTTTCCTGTGTAATTTTGGCAGTATAAAAATAGTTCGAGCTAGATGAGAGGACCACAAATGTCCACACTGTTGAGTGGTTAGGGAAGAGCCATTAAACTACTATCAAGTAGTTACAAAGTAAGTTTATAGCGGTGACCAATTCTCTATGCTACCTCTGCAAAATAGACAGAAGTAAAACGTTCAAGTGTTTTTGCTGCAAAAAATAGTCTTTCTAGTGCAATTATTTTTGCTGGGTTTATTGATTTTTCAATCCCTTGAAGAGAAAACTTTCTCTTAAAAAATCATGAAGCTCAAGGAAATTTTTCCAATTTTCAACTCAAGTTTTTCAATTTCCCTTCAACAAAATTAACAAGTCAATCACACTGAAACAGCAAAACAGGGACTTCTTTCTTAAAACATATAATTGAATGGATTCCTGGAAACCTCAGAACAAAAAACTACTTGTGTTTTAAACTCGGACAAAGCATAAACAAGACATTAATTTTATGAAACAAATTGCCTATAAATACAGACCATTAAAAAAAGTGCTTAAAGAATTCTTTACACTTGAGTAAAACTTCCATGCACAGCATTTTAAAACTCCAAAACTAAACTTGGAAAATCCACAAAATATATTAAAAAAAAAAAAGTTTTACATTAAAAAAAAAAAAAAAGTAAATAAAATCAAGAGAATGCTTGAGCTGGAGACCTGACAAAATCTGCAGTTTTCAGAAAATCTATGTCCACTTTTTTAATATATATGTTTTATTGAATCTGTCTGGAACGGAGGTAACTTCTCCCACAGCAACCCTCACAGAGTGCTGCTGTGAATTTGCAGCTAGAACAGTGCTGGTAACACATCAGTGTTTGAGGGCCTTTAAGCAATGCTCCCATAGCTTCAGGGATGCTTTGTCACCCCCTACTCTTGTTCTTCCTCAGGGCCTGTATGTGGGAGATGAACAAGAATTTGGGAGCGAACATACCAGGATAGCTGAACCAAAATGACCAAAGGGATGTTCTACACCATATGGCATTAGCCATAAAACTGAGCAAAGGGAGTGGGGGGCAGAACTTATTCTTTGTTTTCTGAAGCAAATGCTGTGCATTCTAAGACTCTGCTTCCCAGGAATCCACTGGACTTCACCTGTTGGTGCAGGGAATGAGTCTTTCTGCTTTGACTTTCTTCCATGTGCAGCTTTTGCTTTTCCTTCAACCACCCTCACCTTAACTCAGGAGCATTTAATATTATTTTTTCTCCTTTCCTGCTAAAAAGTGGGAATGATGGACTGCCTTCATGAGCACCTGGTGTCTTGACAAGGTCAGCCCAGCATATTTGTAATACATTTATTTCAAAAATAATTTCCTAAATCAAGTTTGACTAAGGTTCAAATGACCTGTCAGAAAGTATCAATATTTAGACAGTAATCCAGGATGAACTGTACTTCTTAGTCACAAGTACATGATTCCATAATTAATTTATTACTGTTACTAATTTCTGTTATATCTGTACCCATTTAGTTATCATATGTCTTTATCAACAAATTTTGTTGAAGTTTTATTGTAAATTCAAGATAATTACAAAGACACTGATATTCAATGCAATTAAATAATCTTTTAAGTATGAAATACATTGCAAAACAAAAACAATGGTATCAAAGTGCACAAGCATGAGAAGCAGGCAATTTACAATAAAGGAATAATTTTTATGAGTGAAGTTTTATGAGTATTCTTTGGGCATCTGTGGTTAAAGGGCTTGATCATACCAGCCTTCATGTTTGAATTCTAATGTATATTTATATTATCAACATGTTGTGGACTGCAATGCTTTCCTCTAATCAAATGAGTTTTTATAGATTAAATACTGCCTGTATTTAGAACATTAACTGAATCTAATAGTTTAAAATGGAAAGTATTCATATTCCTTTAAAGACTCACAAATGTTGTAAAACAGAAACATAAATGGTGTATTTATTTTTTTATAGGACAAATTTTAATGTCATGGCCTCTTCTTGCATACTTTGGTGACATCAAGTTAATATCCACTGGAAATAAAAGGATGTTTAATACTTTGGAAATAGTTTCTTGAAAAATACTTTTCAAAAAAAGATGTTGTTACATGAGCACTTGCCCAAAAGAGTAACATCTTGCTACAAAAGATTCCACCATGAGAAAGTGTTTGGTTTTGAGACAGCCAGTAAGAACATGTAGTCATCTCACTCAATAAGAATTGCAGTGTAGATGATTCATGAAGCAGTGCACTTGCATAAGCTTGATTTTCCCATGTGAAAATGATGCACCACAACATTAATGATACACAGTTTTCCAAATGTTAAAATATCTTTAGAGTTTTCTTTAAATAAAATTGCTTAACTAAAATTCACATAAATGTTGACACATAATTTTTACACCAGACTACTGCAAACCTCTACCCATGTTGTCCATGTGTGTCATAAAAGAATAATTTTAACTGCACAACTTGGAACGAGTATTCACTCCATAAAAATTCAACCAGACAGTAAATTACATGATTACACTAATTTTCAAGGTTTTCTTTTAAGTTTCTTCATTAAGGTCTCCATTCTTTGAATAATTTTATGCAGACATCTTCTTTTGAAGGATTTTAGCCTTAAATTTTTGTGATGGAATGCTAAAATATGGGTTTTTAAGTAGATTTCATTCTACAGTGTGTGTCATAAAGAAGTCTGAACAGGAAAAGTAACCATTCTTGTACTGTTTAATGACGTTAGAAATAACTAATATACTTCTAATATTTTCTGTGTACAGCTTAGGGTTTAAGTGCTTAGTATTATAGGGTATTGTTGGCATAAGCAAGCCTTACAGAATCCAGAATGTTCCAGGCTTTTTAAGTAGAGCAATATGGACTGCATGGGACAAGATAAAACTTAATTAAACAGGCAGAGTATAGCAAAAAACCACAAGAAATAATATTCTCTCTTCACATCCAACCTGCAAACCCAAAAGTCATTTCTGGATGCAAGCACAATACAGCACACTACATTTGCATGAAAAAGATCTTTAAACTTTATTTTATCCCATGAAAATCAAGTAGAACTTCAGCACTGTATTAGAACATGAAGACCTTGAAAGCAAGGGGTAATGTGATGTCATGGGCTTGGTGGCAAAACATTGCAGAGACTTCATGAAAATGCAAATGAACATACAGGAATCCTGTGGGATAGAGATGACAATAGGGAGATATCAAAAATCATTATCTTATATATATGGAGAAGTTATCCACACTGCATAATATATTAGAAATTTTCTGTATTCACAAACAAGTAATGTAACAGCAGTATTTTTTAATTAGCTGCTCTTCATAAAAAGTAGAGTTAGAATCTATGCATTGGCAACAGCAATGTCAAAAGCATTTTGCAAACAGTATCACAGTAACTCTCCAGAAATATTGGTCTTAATAATGATTGTGTACATGTTGTTAAGCGATAGCAATGATTTAAAATATTAGGTAAAACTTTTTATCTACACTTCAGCTTGTAGTAACTTACCTTCTGTGTAGTAATGTTGTATTCCATTAAGATGGTTTGTTCTGGTTTCCCCTATGTTCTGTATGTCAATGGTTTGCCCTAAGTTCTGTATATGCCCCTTTGTTCTCTATATGGTCATTCGCCACCTCTTGTTCCACTACCATCCCTATCAGTCACCTAAACCCTGCCTACCCTCCCTGTCCATTATTATAAACCCTACCCCTTTACCTAGAATGCTCCATGTCCATTAAACCTCCTTCAAAGCCCCACTGGACTAAGCAATACAATCCCTCCCATACTGCTATCCCATTGGTTTTCCCAGTTACCTTCTTCACCCTCTGCTCCTCCCTAGTTGAATCCTATTGGTTGTAAGTTTGTCTCCACCCCTACCACCCCCTGTTGTTCGAAACTCCGTGCACATGAATGCTCTTGGCTCTTTCCCTCTGGATCCCTTCAGGAGTAAACTCTGTGGATTTATCCCAGAGAAAGAGACTCCTCTCTTCTTTTGTCCCAGTCCTCATGGACGCCCAAGAGCAGCAGGAGTTTGCCTTGACTCCTGCATGTTCCATGTATCTGAAGGCTCTGCTGCAGGAACACAGTTCCCCACTCCTGTCACAGCTACAGGGTGCCGAGCTAGCCCATTAACCCCATAGAGCAAAGGCACTGCAACATAGTAATGCCTTTAAGTCAATAAAGTTTTCTGTAAACTTATTCTAGGGTAAATATATCCTTTTCATCATAACTTATGATAACAGGAAATTCTGCTTGGTGTAAAGAGCCATTTTTATACTAGAGGAGTCTCCTGTGGCATGATGAGAGTACATCAGTGCAGTTATGCTTCTGTTGGTAGAACCATCATAACTCTTTGACCAGTTATAGCATGTGGCAAAAGGTAGCAGTAGGGAATGTGTCAGGTCAGTGATAACCAAGACACCTAAACCACATTGTGGATTTCGTCTAGCACATTAGAACTGATGCAAGTTGTGGAACAAACTTTATTACCAACTGAAATATTTTTGGGGTTTTTTTCCTTTTGTTTTGTTTTGTGTTTTGGTTTTGTCTTGGTTTTGCTTGTTTGTTTGTAAATTTAATAAATAAGATAGAATTCAAAACATGGCGCCTAGACTCCATACTAACCAAAGTACAGTAGATCACAAGAAGAGGAGAACATAATTTATTAGTCCTTGCATTAATCTAGAGTAGCATGTTTATTTGAACACCTCAGTGAGTTCATAGGATGAAATTTTACTGTTCAATTTAAAGAATCAGATCCTGAGGACATACTTGTGGTATTTTACAGGCAGACAAAACCTCACTCACCTGACTTTTGAGCAGAAAGGAAGTTACTTGAAGTAAATACTTCAGAAGAAAACTAGAGCTTGTAACATAGATACCTGCAGTGTATCTAAACAGAAATTATTGCTATACTTAAAATGAATGTATTGTCAAATGTATGTGAATCTTACACACCTCAAATTAAGCAGAATAAGCTGTGCTTGCTGACAATATGATGAGAAAAAAACCTGCATTCCTAATGGGTGAGGTCTGACAGAGAAGAGCTGGTTGATTCTCAGCTCACATCAGTGTAATATTTTGGAGGAGTAGGGGCATTCATCTGCCACATTTTGTGTGAAATCACCCTGAATGACAGTGTTGGATATTAATTATAGAGGCAACAATATATTTTTAAAGCTTATGCTGCATCAAAGACCTTCGTGACATGACCTTTTATGCTTTTGACATCCCAGTACTGAACTCTGCTCCCTCCTTTCAATGCACATAGTCTGAAGTCTCACCTCATAAATTAATGAAGCCAAAAGTGCCACAGAGGTTGTTGGCAGCTGCTCAGTTATTAAGCAATATTTCAAAGAGAAAGTCTATTATTTCTCTGTACTGGTCCAGTTAACTTGAGAGTGTTAGTTCCAACCCCCAAAATTGCTAACTATTCCTAAGACCTTGTAAGAGTTTATCAATCAATGTCCTTATTAAATGCAAGGAGGGTTCAGGAGGGGTGCTTTAAAAAAAAAAAAATCCCAAACCATAACTAATGAAATCTGCCACTTGCACTTTAATTGCATTTCCCTTACCCCACCAGAGACCAAATTTAATGGGTTTCAGAGCATATTCCAATATTTATAAACTTAGATTTGCAGGCACAATCAAAGTTTAATATGGCTATGAGATTTTTTAATTGATGAACAAGTTACATATATAACTTTCTTTAAGTTTGTGGGTCTGTAGTATAACTTGAAAGGGAACTATTTCTCAATTTGCCCACAGGTAAACTTAAATTTTAACACATGATCACTTACAGTCAATATTTATTTGAAAATTTCTGTCAGTACTGATAGAGTAGTAGGAGTCTATAATTTAATCTTCACTGAGAAGCTAACTTCTCTGCTAGCTTTTTGTTCGGAAAAAAGAGAGGACTGGCCACTGAAAAGCACTTGCAACAGTGAAGGGTGAAAGAATTTAATCTAATTATTTCCAGTTTTGAATGAAGTTGCCTGCATGAAAATTATATCTCCCCCAGGACCAAGATCCAATCTGTCTTGTCTGTTCATGTCAATGTCACTATTAAATATGGAATGTTTTAGGAAGACACATAAATGCAAAAGAGAAGTAAAGAAATCGAGAGCTCTACAAAATGCTGAAGCGTTTTAATGCCAGCTGTTTAGTGTAATTCCTCTAAGGAATGAGCTACTTTTTCTTTACTGTCTTGACATCCACACTGTTTTTGAGATCTTTATGAGCCATGCATACTTTGGCCAAGAACAGGCTTCGTTTCCAGCATTGAAGGGTAAGTTTGCCCCATAACCCTTCAAATAATGGAATTTTACAAACATCCCTTTCCCCCTATGTATCTTGAATGAAATGCCTTTCATAGGCCATATATTTTGCCAGCACTTGAAGTGAAAATAAGCATGTTTGAGTAAAAGATGATGCACTGCCAGAAGTCCACACTTCCACTACTTCAATGTTCACTCCCCACTATTACTCATCACATCTGCTTGTGGAGGATATTGCAATGTCATGATGCAATATAAATTTGAGGTGACTCCTGTTGGAGTGCTGCTGCATACACAAAAAGAATGGTAGCTGAAAAACTCAGTCAAGAATTTCTATCTAAATGTCTGCTGGTAAGTGAGTTTACTTACCATTATTATGGTGTATATATATTATATGATATATGTATTATACAAGACAGTTATTTGGCCTCACACATCAGAGCAAATATGTTTTGCAGAAGCCTGCATTATCAATAGTTTATCATCAAATGAAGCTTTCTGCTTGAATGTAAATTTTAAAATGGCACAGGGCCAGGATTTCAAAAAGTGTTCAGAAATATTCTATTTTAATTTCAAACTTCTCATGTTTTCATCTAGGATGCAAATAACTCTTGTCAAAGTTTAGCTCTGACCTGATGAAATTTAATCTGTCATATCTAAGTCAAGTGTATATTCAGTTTTTAAGTCTTAGGATATTAGACCAAATAGACCTAACATCTTATAATACAGTAATAAGATAGCAAAAAGTTTTGTGTTAATGTTAAATAAAAGTGAGAATTTAAGTCTAGAAACAACCATGAGTGATCTTTGTGGGCTTTTCTTTGATAAATCACTAACTTAACTACAGTATGTTGATGCATTAAGGAGTAAATTTCACACACTCTGAACCACCTCGAAAAATTACTTCTAAGCTTTTACACATTTGCCACTACTTAAATAACTCCATATTAATGGTTCTTCTATTATATCGATCTGTCATGTCTTCTCAGAAAAGATTGAACATGTAATTCTTATTATAACTCTATAAAATAATTATCCCTTCAATAAACCAGTTGTCATATTGTCTTGTCGAACTGCAGAGAGGAATTTCAAAGGTCAGATCAGTTTGAGAATAATTGCATCAGTGATTTGAAAAATAAAGAAAAAAGGAAGAATGACTGCCTTAACTTCAAAATTTAAGTTGACTTTATGTTACTGCCCTCAACAATCAGTTGTTTCATTTGTAGCATCCAGAAACAGAAAAGGTGAAGGGTGGCATATCCTATTAATGCCTTTCATTATTAAGGAGCAAACTCAAGTGATAACGGTGGAATTGGGTAAGAATGGATTGTAAATATAGTCAAGAACTAAAAAAATTAAGAGAGATTTCTGAATATTAACTCCTCAGTCAAACAGGTATTCTAAATCCATCTCTTTAGTCTGGTATGTTTGATATTCCCTATTTTCTTGAGGTGAGGCTTTTCCACTATGTTTTGTAGCTTTTGATGTGATGCAACTCAACTGAGTGATATAGTACAAAACACAAACCTGCCTCACACATCACTATAAATATGTGTCCAAGAAGCCTCACTGTCAAGAAAATTGAAAAAGCATTTGGCTTAACTCTTTGGTCAAATTAATATTCTACACTCATCTGATCTCTTTGCCTAGTGATTACAGACAACTTCGAATTCTGTTTTATCTGAGTACATCTTGTAAAGATAAAAGGCAGAATACCAATCAGTCAGTAATGATATCATTGAACAATGTGGAGCTTCACAAATCAAGAGACACTCTTAATTTATCTATTATTTCAAAGCCCCTTGAAACAATTTGTTTTACTTTACACTAACCTCAGTAATTTGAAAAATGCTGTTGTAGATATTTGTTTCAGTAATAAACAATTTTCATTACTGAATACACAAAATCACACTTAAATCAGAGTTTTAGTTGACTTCAACTTCAGTTCCTCTAAGGATACCTGTAGTACTGTCACTCCCTTCAAAAAAAAATTAAGTTTAATATTAATAACATTGAACAACAGAAGAAAATTAGACATTTTTTGAGCTCAAAATCTTGAATATTCCTCTGAACTGAAAATTTCAGACTTTATACAAATACATGGATAAGCCAAAGTGAAGGTATTACCAGTTTCCTTGCCTCAGACATCTTCCCAGGTATCTACAGGTGGTACCTTAACTCTCACAAGTTATATCCTAGTAGAAGTTTCTTTCTGGTTTTGTTGGGTTTCTTCCTAGTTCATTGTTGTTTGCAATTCTCTTGTTCTTCACTGTATCCATCACCTGGAGATTTAAGATGAAATTGAAGTCGAGTTAGAAGTTCTCTCCCAGGTCCCCAGAGAATACTGAGTAACAGTATACTTATTGTTTAGGATTGCCTGGGGTGTACACCTGCTGTTTCCTTGTTCTCCAGCTATAAAAATCTATGCCAGCTATGTAGATTTGTTCCATTTTTGTGAGTCAATGCTAGAAAAACCCTCTTCTTATTTAAGAGAGAAGTGCTACTTCGTAATGGCAAACCCTAGGCCTATTTTAAACAAGTCAGTGTGCTTGGAAAATTTCAAGGGTCATCTGCATATTTCAAGGCTCTTCATGAAGTAGGGCCTCATGGGAGTAGGAATTGGGAGTGGTAGCAGAAGTCTTCCTACTGAGTCCCCTAAAGAACACAGAAAAGTCAAGACAATCATTAACAATCACCAGAAGGACGTTCCCAAAATATGCAAAACAAGCTCTATGAAAAACACAAATACAGACAAGAAAAAGTAGGTTTGCTCCAGCATTCTCTTCAGATTTAAGAATTACTGGTACTCAGCCACTGTAAGTTCTTCCTCACCTTCCGTGGAGACAAGACATTGTTTTTAATTTACCATAAGATATATGTTGCCACTGTAAGTCAGAGATAAGTAGAAAAAGCTTTTTTTTTTTTTTTTTTAGAATACGTTTGAGTTAAGTAAATTTGACTATCAAACAGCATGTACATGCATGTGGCTTCTTGTACGGTGTTACCACATGAGAAGCGATTAACACAGAGTCAGGATAACTTCGCAGTATAATACACTCTTCAACTTCATTACAGCCTCAAGACAAGAAAGTTTTTCATCTATGACACATTATCTACCTCTATAGAGTTGTGATAGAATGAGAAAATAGAGGTAAAGAAATAAAAAGGGAATGAGTACTTGCAAGCAAGCATTCAGAGACAAGAGAAAAACACTATTGAAGAGCTGAGGGGGGAAGCTACTTCTGCTCGCTAGCAAAACCTTTTAGAAACAGTCACTAATCTACAATCAAAGCTCTCCAAAAAAGTCCTGAAAAAGGCTTAAAAATAATTTTCACTTAGCATGCTCTCTGGGACATATTTTCATATAAAAAAGATTTTAAAAGGGCTACAATATAACAGCTGATTTTTCAAAACAATGCTCATGTCTCTTAACTAGTAATGACCCGGTAAATTGTAAAAAACAAATCTAAAAACCAAGATAGGAATAGGAATGAAATCTAATAAAGCTAGAAATCAATTGCTTATGTTCAATAGTTTGCACAACTTCTAGCAATATTTGCAATAATCTTTCAATTTCTTACTATAAAAATCAAGTTTCAATAGATGCATCACATTATTCAGTGTCTTGGCAGATTAATCAGAGAAAATAACTCATTCAAGAATTAATTTCTTTAACTTTAACTTGCTGATTTCTTCTGAAGATTCCATGCCAGAGACTGGTGTAACAGTGAAGTGCCTGCAGTGAAGTCTTCCTAACCACAATCATACTGCCTGTACTTGTCATCATTTCCCAAAGATCTTCCAGATCATCAAATATTTTTATACACTTGATATCCTTACCCCTGGGGATACCACATGGGCAATCTCACAGTGTAAAAAATATGTTCTATATGTCCAACCTAAACCTATTCTCAAACTAGCCTAATTTAAAGTCGTTGCTTCTTATCTGTCATGGTAGGCATTGACAAAAAGTCTCTCTCTTTTATAAATTCACTTCGTATACTACAAGTCTGTAAAAAGGTTTCCCTGGAGCCTTCTATTCTCCAGGCATTAAAAACCCAAACTCTCTAAGTCTGCATTAATAGGTGGTTCCCCCCCTAATGATTTTCATAACCCTCCTCTGGGCCTACATCAACAGGTCCCTTGCACCAGGTTTTTCTTGCACCAAAGCTGGATGCAGCACTCAGGTGGGATCTCACAAGAACAGAGAAGAGGGTTAGAATCACCTCTCTCAACCTGCTGGCCAGGCTTCAGTTTTTTTCAGTCCAAGGTCCAAATGGATTTCCAGGCTGCAAGCTCACATTGCCAGCTCATATACAGCATGTTCCCACAAAAGCACATGCTACTGCTCACCTAAGGTCACAGACTTTAGGCTGGTGCTGTTAACATCTCCCACTTCAGTCTACTTGTGACATTTCAAACATGTACTGCAAACGAGACATGGTTCTGAAACCTCTTTTTGTCAATCTCCTGAAACACTGTCCAAGCAAACAAATCAATTGTAATTTATATGTCAGGTACCTCACATTTTAAACTGGACAGGTTTCTTTGTATCCTCAGTTTCAGCAGCTTTATATGCTGCTGTGTTTGTAAGATTCACCACCTTAATTATCTTTTTGTTTTCTGTCGTTTTTAACTATGCTGTCTAGTGAGCCAGAAATAATATTCTGGCATCACACAATTCTGTCATGGCTACTGTTCTCACACAGTGTTATGAACAATAGAAAACATGCAATCCTATAATTTTCGTGGTTTTATACCAACAAGGACTGGTTTTATACCAATGACACAAGAGCAGTGAAAGCCTGTATCTATAAACAGTTCCCTTATTAAACAAACAAACAAACAAACAAACAAACAAACAAAAAAACCCCACCCCACCAGAAGTTGAACTAAGCACTGAACCCATTTGACTACAATATTTACATGGTACTTTGACATTTAAGAGCTATTGTATTATTATGAATCAAGAAAAAAAGAAAAGCTTCAATGTGCAACATTTCTGATACTCTAAACTTAGAGATTTCTCTTCGTGCTCATGGTCTTAAATCCTACTTAACTTATAGGTGAAAAGACTTTTGTTGTAATGCATTAATATTGTGTTTCATCAGATTTGTAATCATTTGGTTTGTCCTTGTTCAGCTGGGACCCAACTCTGTTCCCCGCCCACTTTATCCCTGATTGGATGATGTCTTGTCCCTGCCTCTGGCCCTGCCCCCTGGGGAAAAAGCTCCCGCTTGGGCGGAGCCGAGCTCTCTCTGGCCCCAGAAAGCGATTGGAGAAGATCTCCAGCCAAGGCAGAGCAGGACTGGAGAATAAAGCAATATTTTCCCCCTGGACAAAGAGCAGGCTCTTTCTTTTTGCCATTGGCGGTCGTCTAGTCTTGTGGAGAAATACCACAGACTTTAATGTATTTTCAGTTATTATTCTCCTTACACTTTTATCCTGTACCTCAGAAGTCTATGGATTTGAATATAGACAACTCCTTTATCA
Source organism: Hirundo rustica (assembly GCF_015227805.2). Classification (NCBI taxonomy): domain Eukaryota; kingdom Metazoa; phylum Chordata; class Aves; order Passeriformes; family Hirundinidae; genus Hirundo; species Hirundo rustica. The sequence goes on along the minus strand of NC_053488.1, from coordinate 61,964,935 downwards.
GAGAAATACACTGAGGCTTTATCATAAGAGGCATATCAAATAAACACAGTTAGAGAAATAGAAAAAAAAAGGGAAAATCCCTTACCCAGCTGTCAGAAGATGTGTCTGCTTTCAAAAATTCAAAATATATTATCTGTTTTCTAAGAGATTTCTCCACAATTATGAATCTGTCCCTGACTGGTATTCTTATAAACACCTCATATACAACAAATCCCCAGGATTTCTTTACTCCCTAGCTACAGGCAGTTCATGCTGAGAAACCTGGCTATTTAGGCCAAAGCTCCTGACACTTTACTCATTACAACGGCCAGTTGCTTTGATGATAGCTTCCCCCTTTAAAATCCAGGCCCTGGAAACTTCTGAATTGTGTGCAAAAACATACAGCAAAATTCACATATGCAACCAATTGAGATCTCATTTGCTTGATGGAAATTAAACAAATTTAAACAAATTAGAGCTCAGATTTGATAGCTGAACTAACTGCACTTTTTCTTCACACTGTCCTCTATCCATTGATCCTTAATAAGAAGTGAGGCAATATTTTTTATCCCTATTGCTCATAAAGGGAACCAAACCAATCACTTGAATGATAGCTCTTTAGTGTGGAACTTGAGAGAACTTTCACCACCAAGTGAAAGAAAACTCACAAAACACGAGTTTTCACAAATATGACTTAGTCTCAGACTATTCTCTCTACCACTGAATCCAGGTGTACTAGGAAAAAAAATAGCAACCGGTGTTATTTCACAGGTGTTGGATCAGGAAAGTTCTCAGAAACACGGAGTAATCTAGAGAACATACCCAGCCATGATATAGCCAAGAATTGAGTTCTCCTGCTGTCATCAGCAAAAAATTCCAACATACATAAGATACATAGGATATTTGTATGATGCCCCAGTAATCTTCCATCTTTTGGGGCCAGCTGGCCAAATAATGCATCCCTGTTTGATTTTCTGGTTAAAGCCTTCATTACTACAAAGTAGCTGGCAGCAGTAATAAAGTTAACTGACAAAATATTAATAATTAAAAGTAAATTAGTGTTCTCACACAGTCCTTATCCAAAGGTAAATTATATCTGTTTCCTGAAGTGCTCTTTTAAGATTCAAAACACCAGAAGATCTACAGTCAAATACTGCTACAGATAAACTGCAGAAATCTGAAACTTTTCATTAAATGGACAAAGAAAGAAAAAATCATGCACTCATAACAATCCATGTTACAGTTCATTAAGTTACATGTAGAACAGTAGTTAATGCAAAATCCAAGGAACAGAGTAGTTTCAAATGCTTAAGTAGTATTTTGTATTAAATTTTCCGGTTTTAACAACACAACACACAGAGTTAAATTCCAGCAGAAACAATCCTGAAAACTTACTGGGTGCAACAGTTGATACTGGTTCAACCAAAAAGAGGATCCTTGCTTTTTTGTGTGCAAAAGACCAAGCTTGTGGTGCAATACTTCACAGGCACAGTTGCTGCAGGACTTTATAGACCCAGCTAGATAGAGTGGGTGCTACAGATATATGGGCTGCCCTGAACCTGGGTGTGTGCAGAGCCACATACTCTTCACTTCTGGGCTGTTGGGCCTTTACAGCATTGTAAAATATAGTATTAATAATTGCAAGTTTAAAATCAAGTGTTAAAGCAGAAAGCTATTTAAGCATGTTCATATATATATAGGACATGACTAATGGTAGATTCAACAGAAAACTGTTGTCAAGCACCTTCTTTCTTTCTGGTATATTTCAATTCGGAAGTACGGCTTGGAATGCCTTGCAGGTTTAATTTAATTACTGTCGCACTGACCTTTTTATACTATTAACAAATAATCCTTTATCCCTCTAGACTAGATTGTTTATTACATTTCCTGCCCACAGCTTAATGTACAGTGATTCCCAACTATAAAAGCTTATAGAAGTTTATAAAAATTTATAAAAGCTGTCTTTTTACTGCCAAGCCAAGCCATCTTTGATGGATGACTTTTTCTGCCCACCCTCAAAGCGGTTTTAAAAGTATGCAAATCAAAAGAGGTAATAACAAGATTAATTAAAAGTTACAGGAAAGACAAGGAGATCAAAACAAAAACAAAAACATGTTAAAATACTGCAACAAGGTCTCTGTGTACGTTCTACACTTCTATTATCAAAACTGTTTCTTACTATAGAGGCTGTATTTTTACACTGAGGATATTTTCTGTCAAGAATGAGATAAGAGAATGACAACTACAATCAAATTAGAATGGGATCACACTAGAGATACTGTGTTTGAAAAGATATGAAATGAGTATCCGTGCTGTCCCAAAATGTAATAGCTTAACATTGCAGTGTAATATAAATTTACAGTTACAATTTCTAATCACAAACTTTCTCCTCAGGTGCCATAAATTGACCTGGAGAAGGAAGGCAGGTAAACCTTGGTTATGAGCTAAAAGGGTCATGTCCTGTATCCCTTCATAGATATTCTAGGCGCATCCTTAAAATCCTTCAATCATCAGGTAAAGATCAGGATTGCCCAACAGCATTGGTTTTGGTGTTACAACATGTTTAAGGAGTTTCAATGCAATGTGAGTTTACTAGACCACAGATACCAGAATGTGCAGACCATAGAGTACTTGACAATCTTCACTACCCTGCCCTCTTCTTGTGCTACAGCTTGTTGTTTTGGTATAACAGGAACTATGCTGCACTGGAAAGGGCTCTTCCATGGCTTTCTCTTCACATTCATTGTCCTTATCTTGAGCTACAACTACCTAAAAGGCAACAGTGTTTTCAAAGTTGCATTTCGGCAGGGATTTTTTGGGGGGCTGTACACATCTGACAACCATTGACATTTTCATGAGTTCCCCAGTGCTTCTTGAATATTGACATGCATTTCCTATGGATATGATTATTACCTCTTCTTCCCTAGTTTTTTTCCAAACTAGCACATTTAATCTCTAAGTTCAAAAATTGTTTCAGTATTTTTGCCTCAGAGCCAGTGCAAAATTAATATCTCATCTTTATTTGTTGTTTACAGGAAGTTATGCACGGAGTTGCATTCTACATTACTAAAGAACCCACAATCATATTAGTGAATAAATAAATTTCTTTCTCAACAAAAAAGTAGAAAATAAATATTGAGCATAAATGTATCCCACAGTCCCAGATGAATTTTCATAGACTTGATGACTGGCTCCCTGCAGACCTCAAGATGTTCAAAAAGAATAATTGCAAGTTCCTGCACCTTAGGTTAATCCCCAGTTTCAATACAGACTTGTGGTGTGAACATACTGAGAACAGCCCTACATGGAGATAGTAGAGGCTGAAGAACTCTATATGAGCTACCAATGTCTGATTGCAGCCCAGAAAGATGATCACAGGTGCACATAGGTGTATAAGACCTGATGAGATGCATCCCAGGGTCCTGAAGGAATTTGCTGAGGGTAGTGGCCAAGACACTCTCCATGATAGTTGAAAAGTCATGGCAGCCAGGTGAAGTACCAGATGATTGATAAAAGGGAGATATTGTACCAGGCAAGGTCAAACCACTACAAGCATTATCCCATACCTATATATGTAGAAAAGTCCCTAGCTTGGTCTCCTAAGTAGTCAAGAATACCAATGACTGCCAAATCTAATCTTCCGTGCCTATCTAGTGATATGTACAGAAGGTGAAATGGTTTCTCTGTCTTCCAGGAGTTTTTGAATGAAGTCTTTAGTTCTGCATATCTTCATTCCAAATACTTTTTGGCATGCATAAACATGGTTATAGTACTGAAGTCCAATACATTTTTCTGGCATTTCTAGTCAAGTGTTCCTTTGACACAATATTTATCACATTGGCTTAGCAAGCTGCGTGTTAAACACCTCCTAAAAGGAGTGGATATACCAGCAACATGCAAAGGTATCTATCACCCCAAAATGGTTATATAATTATCAACATAAAGGATCAAATGTAGGTTAGACCATTCAGTGGAAAGGCACAAATGAAGGAAAACATGGGATGTTGTTGATGATATAGATATTTATAGAAGTCTACCTAACTGTCTATAAGTTTGAAAGTATAGCAAAACTGCACATCAAGCTCAGTCATCACCTTTTTAATCTATCACATCTACATCTTCATGTAGTGAATGGAATGAGAGTGCTCTTTTGTTCTTCTCGCTTGCAATTCCAGCAGTAATCTTTGAATGGATTTATAAAGATCAACTGTGTAAAGTCACATTTTTTGTCGAACAAAGCATATTAGCCACAGAACCTATGCAAATATCAAACTTGGTTATCACATCCATCTCTTGATGGGCTTACTGAATATTTTCTCAGGAACTGCACAAAGGTTTCAGGTGGAACAGCTAAAAAAGATCTTTTTAATCTCACCATCTGCCAATCACTCTCACAGTCTAACCTAATTCCTGTGTGCCACTAATATTGTATTTGCAGCACAGCTTACCACCTTAATGGGTAGGTCTTCTTTACTTTACTTTTTAGATCTAAGGCTGTACACGGAACAAGCTGTTCTGTAAAATGAACCTTTTGCTAAAGATCACAACTTTAAGTAAGTTTGTGAGAAAAGTCTACTGCACATCATAGCAGTCTGTATGCACACTGTATACACCTAGGCTCCAACACAGAGGTTCTCAGACTCATTCTGTGGTGAGGGATGGCAGCTCTTTGCAGGATCCAGGAAGACCTACGGCATCCCAAGGGGTGTTTCTTATTGTTAGAAGAGGATCATATTACAGCAAAATAATTTAGAACAGTATTTTGTGAGCTAATAGCAAATTCTGGTACTAAAATGCACAGTTCTCAGCTGTCTTCTTCCCCAGTTTATTGCTTGCCTGAAGACACACTGGCACAGGGGAGCCCATGTCTATGCCCAGCAGCTTCAGTTCAGCAGCTAACTAGTGCAGAGGACAGTAATCTAGCTTAAACTGTGAAATATAGTCTGGGGACAGTGTAGACTTGCAGCCATGCTTGTTTAAAAGCATAAGACACTATCTCACCTATCAAACAAGCAGTAATGTGATTATTTATAAGCTGTTCGGTTGCCACTGGAATAATGCAAACATGTAACTCAAAGAATTATACTGCTTCATTTTTTTTATTGTAGCCACGTCTCAAAACGCCTAAGAGACTATTTCATCCTAAAGAATTAAATCAGCCTAAAAATGTAAAGAAGGGATCTGAGAGTGGATCTTTTACTTTATCTTACAGGACATTATATTAGGTTTCACATATCTTGAATGAAATTAAGGGCAATTTTGGAGTTGAAATTTAGATATCATATTCTAAGAACATTGATACATGTATAAGCATTAGAAATTAACCAAAAAAAAGACCCATTTTCTGGCCAAAGGAGTGGACAAACTCAGGTTCATGAGCTTAATTGCAATGCAACACCAAATGTGACTCAGACCAACCAACACTCCCTGATTCACAAAGAGAAGCAAACAGAAAAAAAAGAGCAGCTAGAGCTGCCCAACTCCTCCTCACCATCACATCAAGTGAAAAAGCAGCTAGTGTGTCTCTCCTGCACCTTTTTCCACACTGCAGGGCAGAATTAGCTTTATTATTGATATGTCAAGTTTCAACAGCTGCTATGCCAGCATCTTAGCTTGGAGTGGTTGAGAGGAAAGCAGGAGGGAGAGCCGGAGGGGAAGGATAATCTCTGAGGCCACCTTATTTTCATTCATCTCACTGGAAAAAAAGCACGTACTGAAGTAATTTTAGTTTTCTGAACACTTTTCTACCTCTGCCTTCAAGCAGCCCTTTTTTTTCCCCCCAAACACAAAGCAGTATCTGAATCTTTCTGTTCAATTGTACTGCACCTACTGCACCTTTTAGTACATACTTCTTTAATAAAAAGATAAAGTTCTGAAGAGAAGCAAAGCCCTACAGCAGCAAAGCTGTACAGAACAGCCACCAACAAGCAATTCACCAAGCCATCAAGGGGCTATAAGTACTTGAGAAATCTGAGTAGCTTGTTTCTACCCAAGTTTGCCCTATAGTTATGAGTCTCATTCAACTTCTTGGTTAAACAGCAAAGATCATGTTCTCTTATTTTTATTTTAATTTTTAAGGATTTTGTGAGTTTTGATTAAGATACAGCTTCATCAACCAAAATATATTAACTACACCAAAATCAAGAAATTTCCAGTTCATCATGCAGCACTTAATTGTTGTGATGCCTCCCCAGAGGATTCTTTTTTCCCCTTTCATTCTTTACATCTGTTTACACGAGTCACTCATTTCTCCATCATCTAAAGAGCTCACATCTATACACATGAATCTAAAATTTCATCCACCACCGTTTCTTGTTGTAATGCATTAATTGTGTTATGTTTATCGGATCTGTAATCTGTATTGTGGGTTGTCCTTACTCAGCTGTAACCTAACTCTTCCCCTCCCACTTCTCCCTGATTGAGTGGTGTCTTGTCCCTGCCTCTGGGTCCTGCCCCCTGGGGAAAAAGGCCCCGACAGGGGAGAGGTGAGCTCTCTCTGGCACTGGCAAGAGATCATGGAAGGGCTCCAGCCAAGCAGGGCAGGACTTGAGAATAAAAGCTGTAAAATCCCACCCAGTGAAAGAGAGCAGCCTCTTTTACTTTTGCCATCGGCGGTTGTCTAGTCTCGTGGGGAAATACTACAACTAATACTACAACTGGTGCCTTACGTATGGATCGAAGCACATGGGTTTCCCAGAAAGCTGGAAGAACCGCTTGGGGAGCACGTGGCCGAGGAATCTCACACAGGTATGTGAATCACGAAACGTAGCCCACATACTCAGAGGCAGACCCATCAGGCTTGGCATTCACTGTGGAGTCTCCGAAACACAGGACTCTACAGGCCAGGGCTGCAGTTCTCTCCTTTGGACTCAAAAAACCCATTGGAGTGCTGCAAAGAAGCCCCCCGAATGGCAGGCTGCTCCCAGGGAAGGTGAGCACATGTTCATGGAAAGATGACCCTGGGAAGAGACTGGAAGCTCTTTTTGCACCAGAAGGGTCAGTCTCAGGCAAAAAGAGTGATTGGGAAAGAAAGGAAAGGAACACTGGAATTTTGGTGAGTACCACTTTCAATTTTCTAAGGGAAAATCCTTTTAAGAGGCATTATACCTCAGAGAAAAGGGTTTTTTCTCTTTCGGGGAAGGTTTTGCTTTCAGAGTAAACTTCAAAGTGCTTTTGGCAGTGGGGGCGGGGGGCTGGGGGAGGTGGGCAGGGTGTGGAAAAGGAAACTGTTTCCTCTTTTGGCTTTTTTTCTCTCCAGCGAGGTTTTTTTTTTCCTTTTGGGTTCTCAGTCACAGTAAAGAGGACACAGAAACTCAAAATCTGAGCCAAAAATGGGTGCAAGGCTGTCTGTGTCTCAAAAAAGAGTCTGTTACCACATTTTAAATGCCTTGGATGATGGCAAGACCCATTATTCAAAGAAACAGCTGAAAAAATTGACTCTGTGGTTGTTTTCTCAGTTTCCATATTTATCATTAGAGCAAATAAGCTTCCCAGAATTTTGGGAGGCTATAACAAAAAAAAAAAAATAGTTGAATCTGGCTCTTCTAATAATAAAGAAGATGCAAATTTTGCTTTTTATAGCTTAAAAATCAAGTTTGCATTGCAAAAGCAAAATAAAAAGGGAAAAAAGCCAGTTCTTTGTGAATTTTCCCCAGCTTGTACCATTGCAGGCAGTCCGAGTGCTCAAACCTCCCATCTTGGTGGTCCCCAGGTGGGGGGGTCACAAGATGGAGGGGATTCCTTTGTCCAAAATGGCCAAGGCCATGTGCTCCCAAGCCACAGGAGTCTCTCCCTTTGTCTGTCTCTTCTTCCCGCAATCCCTTCTTCTCCCCAGACCCCTCCTTCTCTTGGGTGCCACCCCCAGCACTGCCCTCTCCTCTGACTCTGCCCCCTACACTCAAATCTCCGCCCTCTGACTCCTCCCCGTGTGACTCAAGCCTCCAGCCCCTCCCTGCCCCTGGTTCCCACGGTTTCCCCGCCCAAAGTCTTGGTTCCCAGTCCCTGGTGGGGGGGCAGGGTGGGGCGGGCGGGAGCCGGGAACTCGGAAGCCGGAAGCGATCCCGGCTTTTCTGCCACCCCTGTCACATATCAACAATCAAAAAGAGGGGGTGCTGTCCACAGTAATTGGGACCCCTTCCCCCAACAAGCGATTCAGGGTTTATGCAAAGCTCAGGCCAAATTTAAATATGAAAGAGAATACTTTTGCAACTGTTTAAAAGCAAATTTAGCAATAAATACTACAGTTCCCTTTGACCTCCACAAAGATTTGCTTCTGGAGCTTTTGCAAAATCCTGAAATGGCTGTTGATAATAAGAATCTGCCAATTCAGTTAGCAACCCACCCCGATAAGTCTTTCCAACCTTACAGTAAAATAAAGCAGCTTCCATCAGAACCTTTAGTAGCATTTGTGGAGCGGTTAACCCGAGCTATCGAGTTACAGGTTAAGAATGAAGGAGCCCAGGAACAGGTCCTGGAGGAGATGGCTCTGGCCAATGCAAATGAACAGTGCAAGGCAGCCATCCTCAGCCTGTCCATAGAACTGGCTCCAACTTCACATGACATGCTCCAGGTGTGTGCCAGGAAGATTCCCTTCATAAAAGCTCATCAAAACCACAGTTCCAGAGTCAAGCCATCACAAAAAGCTGCTGCTGCAGACACTGTGCTTCCTGTGCCTGTGCCACGGCCACGGCCCAAGAGAGGAACAACGTGTCTCCTGTGCGATCAGGCTGGACATTGGGCATCTCAATGCCCTTTGCAGAAGCAATTTCTGGACTTTCAGGACAATGGGGGCAGGAGGTCTCAAAGGTCCAAAGGGAATTTTTCAAAAAAAATAGAAAATGTAAATGTTAAACTAAATAACCCTGCTTTAACCAGTTCTGCCTTTCAGCAAAAGTCACCGGATGTGATAGTAAAGGATCCAGTGACCAGAGAAACAAAAAGTCCTCATGATCAGGTCACCTGGGGTCGTGGGTACTCCTATGTGTCCACTCCCCCAGGTCTCAAGTGGGTGCCAGTCAAGTGGGTGAAAGCCTTCATCCCTAAAACTACAAAGCCACCTGCAGTGGCCCCACAAGTGGCCAGTGCTGCCTGGAGGAGAAGAAAGCGCTGAACCTTCTCCTTCTAATTATCATTATTCCTTAACAGTGTTTTTCTAGACAGTTTTCTTTGCACTAAAGGTCATTTTTCTTCTGCAACTTTAAAGGTACTCAAGGTCTGAACTCTGAGCATCTCCCACAAACCGAGCCTTCCTCCTTCTTAATTTAATAAGAAAAAGGAAATGTGGTAATGCATTAATTGTGTTATGTTTATCGGATCTGTATTGTGGGTTGTCCTTACTCAGCTGTAACCTAACTCTTCCCCTCCCACTTCTCCCTGATTGGGTGGTGCCTCTGGGCCCTGCCCCCTGGGGATAAACGCACCGACAGGGGAGGGGCAAGCTCTCTCTGGCACCTGCGAGTCATCGGGATGGCTCCAGCCAAGCAGGGCAGGACTTGAGAATAAAAGCTGTAAAATCCCACTTGAAGCCAGAGAGCAGACTCTTACTTCTGTCATCGATGGTCATCTAGTCTTGTGGGGAAATACAACAGTTTCTTCTAAACAGAAGAGTAGCAATAGATAGATGCAACTTCCCCTACTTTGAAGCAGTGTAAGGGCTTTATTTTCTATCACATATTATTTCTCTGACTTCTAAACTATCCTGTTCCTAATAAGCTATCGCCGTAAGCATCTACTTCTCAAACCATATTTCTGAAGTGGACTGTAGCTTCCACAGTCACTCTGATTTTATCTGGTCTGACATCTTTGATGGCTGATGCATTCAGCTGGCTGTTTGACACACCCATGAGTTAACAATGGTCCTCTTTCACCTTTCTAAAACCTGTCCCTGGGAGAGAATACATATGTATTCTGGAGTCACTATGCAGAAAATCAACACAACAGCTCAGAAAATCAACACAATAACGCAATTAACAATAGTGTTGTCTTGGGAAATTTTTAAAGACAAAAGAAATGTTAATTTTTCTGAATTAACTGTTTTAATGAAAAAGAATGAATTGTTACAGAGAATTTACTATATTAAGGACTCAAAATTATATTCATATTTTTATTTATATACAATTAATTTATCATTACATTCATTAAATGTAATAATTTAGAAAACACATCTTAACAAAGGATATATATGCCAAAACCCCTACAACAGCTGTACCTCATTCAATGCAAGACAATTTCTGCTGTCAAAAGCCTGGGTTCTGTGACCAAACTACAGATCACCCTTTAGAGACTGCAAAAGAAATATGGATCTCCAATGGATGGAGTTGGTAATCATGTATTTCTCCAAAAGTTTGGACATTTTATTTTTACAAATTATTTTGAAAATTAAAAAAAAAAAAAAAAAAAAAAAAAAAGTCATTCAAGAAGAAATAATTTTAAAATCAAAGTAAGTCCTGGATCATATTTCAGTGGATTGAGATGCTGTTACCAGGTTGACAAATTATTCTGAGATGCAGGCAAACAATGCTTACTGACTTGAAGCGGAACTAACTATATGTTTCAAAACCCTCTAAAATCAAACCTATGAGTTGTCAATTAAAGACTTAATCCAGATTATTTGGGGCATTTGGACTCTGAAAGTAACTAGTTGTATTCCAATAAGTAGTCGTTAAGTCTGGTAGATGCCACAATCTCAAATGTCATAGAATCATAGAATGGCTTCGGTTGGAAGGGACTTTTGTCCAACCCATCTCCCATGGGCAGGGAGCCTGGATGGGGCTTTGATCATCTTGAAATCAGGTTGATCCAAGCCACATCCAGCCCGGTCTCAAACACTTCCAGGGATGGGACATCTACAACTTCTCTCGGCAGCTTATTCCAAGATCTCACCATCATCACAGTAAAATATTTATTTCTTATGCTTAATTTAAAACTACTCTCTTTCTGTTTAAAGTTATTTGTCCTTGTCCTGTTTCTACATGCCCTTGTATAAAAGCCATCTTCAACTCTCTTCTAGGTCCCTGTTAGGTACTGGAGGGCTGTGTGGTTTCCCCACGGATTGCTCCAGGCTGAAAACCCTAACTTACATATTCTCTGTTCCAGTTCTCCACCTGTAGATGTGCTCCAACCCTGCTCATCTTCATGACCTTCCTGTGGACTCACTCCAGCAGGATGATGTCTTTCCTGCACTGGGAACACAGCATGGCAGATGAGGTCCCAGCAGAGCAGAGGTGCAGAATCTCCTCTCCAGCTGGCCATGCTGCTTGGATACAGCCCAGGACATGTTTGGCTTTCTGGGATGTGAGCACATATTGCAGGTCTATGTCCAGCTGCTCAATTACCAAACTCCCACAAATCCACTCAATCCATTCTCCACGCAGTCTGTACTTCATGTTCTTCATAAGGCCCCAGCCCTCCAGCCTGTCATGGCTCCTCTGGATGTGATCCTTTACCTCCAGCGTTATCACCTGCATTATTCAACTGGATGTCTCCAAACTTTCTAAGAGTGCCCTCAGTTCCTCTGTCCATGTCACTGACAAAGATGTTTAGCAGCACTGGTTACCACCAACTCCTGAGGAATATGTCTTTCCACCAGACTTTAAATATTGAATCATCAATATTACAAATATTAAAAACTAGATTTTTTTTTCTTTTTACTTTGTCATGAAGTTTTCTAAAACAGGCTTGTTACAATTTTGTAAATGTGGCAGCATTAATACTAAAATTTTGTCTGAAATGGTTCCAGCTGAAATAATCTTTAAACATTAATCCAATTAATCACGTGCCTCAATAGAGATTTAACCACTGCATACCAAAAATATAGAAAATTAATAGCTTTATAAAAAGTATACCACACTGGGCAACACATTGCATTACCATTAAATATGAACAGCTTACGTCCCAAAAAGTTTAATGTCAGGCATAGCAACGATTCTGGAATAGAGGCACATAGAGGTGTACAAGAGACATACAATCCCCCCTTTTGCACTACGTGGAAAATCTTTTGTAATTCACTAACTGGTATCTTTTTTTACCTTTTGTAAATTTTCCTTGCCGGTTGTCAGTCCTGACAACTCTGCTGGAGAGCGTACTTCCAACAAGGAATCCAGACTCAATTTTCTTTGTTAGTTTATTTTAATGCATGGCTTTTAAAGCAAAAATTTGAGCCAGGGGACATACTTAAAATAACATCTGCCTAAAGGTACTTGCAAAGAATACTCAATACCTGGTTAGGAGATATTTTCTATCTAAAGAGTATTTATGTGAACATATAATTTTATTAAAATTTATAATTAACTATAATTTATATAACTAGTTTGACCTCTCTGCCAAACAAAAGGTAGCATTAATGAGTAAAGGAGTAGATTTTATTCTCAAGATCCCTTCAAAACTGAAAAACCAGGGATTTTATAAGAATCAGTCACATCACAGAGAAGATAATACACCAGTTCATTTCAGTACTGGACAAAGAGCAAAAAATAGCAAATAAATAGATTTGTTACACAGAGTAGAGGCAAAATTAAAGAGAAAAATATCTCCACCTTAGTAATGAGAAACTACTTTCTCTGTATTTCTTGTAGAATATATGCATCAGTAAATATCAATATTACAATTCAAACAAGAAATATCAACATTTTCCAGATATTGTATCTTTAGATTTTTTTCTCAGCTCTAAAATAAGTTTCAATTTTATACATGTCTTGTGTACAAGTTTATCGTTCAGAGTCTGATCCTTGGAGCAGGGATCTAATCCACAGAGTTGTGGGCAAAGCAAGATGTGTAAAAGACACAGAAGTCTTAAGTACATTATTTCACAGACTTTTCTACTAACACCAAAATACAATAACACAGAAGTAATGCGACCCATTGCAACTGCAATATACTATACTATATATGTATATATTTTTTTATATATATATATATACATATAAATATTTGTGTGCTGGTTTGTAAAACTGTAAAGACATCTTTTAGATAATCTAATGCACAGATCAAATTAATCATTGAAGAAATGTCTTCTTTATTACAGTATTAAATAACATATCAAGACTAGGTATTTTTCCTTGGTTAATGATTTAGGATATTTTAATTTATTATTTACCTTGAGAAAACAAACAAACAAACAAAACCCCACAAACAAACAAAATTATTCTGTGAGTAAGATCAGAAGAGATTACAAATGTTGAAGCAATAACTTTACAGTTTTTAAAGTAATTATGTGTTTACCCTGATAAAATGCATTCTTTTTCGTAGTTACTTTATTCTTCTGAAAGAGATACCTTATTTGGAAAATTAAGACCTCTAAGGAAAAAGTATTTGTTTTCATGTACCCATATGGTGAATTGATTATTGACTTTTGCAAAGCACTTACTTTCAGTCATCTAGCCTAATAGTTGTTCTATCGGGTTTTGGTGGGGTTTTTTTTTATTACCAGGAGCTTCAAACTAAATAATACAGAGCATTTGTGTATACACATTGAAGCAAATGTTGACTATGTGAGAACCATAAATAAAATGCCATTTAGTCAGAGACACACAAATTCTCATAACTTATTTTACACTTTTTCATCTGGCCTTCAAAAAACATCCAAAACAAACCACAAAGCTGTCAATTAAACTTCCTGCAGAATTTTTTTTTTTTCCTTACCCACATATATAAATTAAAGGACTTTCTTTGGCACAAAATCAATCCATGTAATATCATCATCCCTATGTAACTTTGTCTGGACTGGAATAAAACAAGAACTCAAGCATGGAGCAAGTTGCCAGAGGTTACTTCAGGATAATATCACAGCATTCAACTTGAATTTATCTGTAGAACATTAGGGTAACATAAGTAACATCATTACTTAGCTTTAACAAGCTTTTAAAAGCCATCAGGAATCTTCTCTCTTCATAGAGAGGAAAGTCACAGGTTTTCTTTCCCTGTTTGAAAGGGAAGAAGCTTTAGAGCATCCCCACGTTCACCATTGCCCTACATGAAGAGCCCCAAACTTTGGATTATGTTACTTTGAAGTAACATTACAGTCACAAGACTTTCTGACTTACTAAGCAGCTGTCCTTCAACATAATTTTGGAATAAAGTTTCTTCCTCTCCTGGTGTAATTATAGAATCATAATTTCATTGAGATACATGATCAATGTTAACCCCAGTGTATCATTAAAGTTTTGGAATGCGGTTTATCGCATTATATGCCTTCATACATGACAGGACTACGATTAAGTATATTATCTCAAGAGAGTGTATGTTTTTGATCAAAACCAAATATTTTAAAAACAAGTCATTACCATCTTACACTGAAAAAGCAAGATTATTTAAATTATTTCTTAATGAATGTTTCAATTTTCTTCATAAAAATGTTTTAATATGTATTGTCTAAACCAGCATGCCAATGATTCTGTTTTCTTCTATTTCGCTAACTTGTATATTTCCATCCCTGGAAGAACTCATGTGAACTTTATTCTTATTAAAATGGTGAATTTTACCCACAACATATGACAAAATGTAAATTTATAAATATGAGTCAAATCACAGCTTTTAAAAGGTAGCTAGTTGGACTTTTACTGAAAAATCCTGAAGTTTTTTCTACAAGGTACCTGCCAAATAACTATTACTGTTGTTAAGCTTGATTCCCTACTTGCAATTTTTTAAATTTTATTTTTGATTTGTTATTCAGGTATAAGCCCAACTACTGATGATCAGTGATGTCTGCTGTCTTGCAGACACAGCTAGATACTTACCATGGTAAATTGTGTATTCTGAGCTCAAACTATTCTCAGGTGCACAAGCTCCTCTGAAGTGAAGCCAGACACTGTTTATGAATCATATGTACAAGGCTTGGAGTCTAAAATTATTTTTGAATACTCAAAATTTCCATCTCAGCAAAAAATAAAGTTTTACAGAAAGCTTTTTAGCTGGTTTCAACCTCTCAGTAACAGAAAATATAGATAGAAAAGAAGAGCAATAATATTTTTTTAAATTTTTTTTTCAAATAAGGGACACAGAACCCCATATTCCTTCCCAGAAATTGGCCACAAACATGTGTCTCAGGAATGGGTTTGTATGAATGAAAGTTTATTTTCTCTAACTTTAAAAAGTGTATCTACCAGTGACTGAATACAGGTGTTCAAAGCACACAGAAATGAAAAGTCATACTGAACATAGTTAAGCACCTATAACAGTTGGGGGGGGCGGGGGAGGGCGGTGGGAATTAAGAGGTTGATCAGGATGCTGAGCCTATCCCTAAGATGACATATGCATACGGCACAGCTGTATACTTTTCTGTCATAACCTCAGTCAAGAAAGTCTCCTCACCGAGTGTACTCGCTTACAACAAACTACACACAAAAGCCAAGTAAAGATGGCAGCATCATGTGCTGCTTTTTAGAACCTGTTCTTTAGGGGACTGGAAACCTGAAAGGAGGGAGAGGAGTTCAGAGGAGAGCCAAGTGTTAATCAAACAGCTTGCTGGACTTCCGGCTGCTTTGCCAATAGTAGAAGACAGATAAAGTATAGGGATTTGCTGATGTTTTCTGTAAAGGACCATTGCCTTTAGGTAATTTTCCATGATTTACTTGTTCAGTTTCCAGTTCTTGCACTGGAATTTAAAAAAAAAAAAAAAAAAAAAAAAAAAAAAAAACCACCAAAAACACACACACACACCCCCACCAAAAAACCCCCCCAAAAACCAAAACAAAAAAAACCAACCAAAACCAACAAACAAACAAACAAAAACCACTAAAGGGCAGATAACTACTATTTTCAATAAGAATATAGCTTGAAGATGTAAGTTAATGGAAAGTTATAAATGTTGAAGTGTAAAACACTATCACTTGATTGCAATGTAAAAAGACTAAATTAAGCAAAGAGTTAGAAAAAAAATTCATTCAGTGGTTCAGAATTGAACCTTGTGCTGCTGAAGTAATTGTAATTAATCTCACAGTGGTGGAATAATAATTTTAATGAAAATTATTTCAACATTGACAGAAGGAAACTTGACATAAGCTTGACATAAGCAAGTCAAGAGTCAATATCTGTAATCATGAACAGAACTGCAATCTTCCTTCAAGTATTTGTTTAGGACAGGAGAAATCACAGACCCATAACAAAACTTCAGCAATTTTCAAAGACTGGATTTTCCCAGCTATGTGTTCAAGGTGTATGGGTTCTACTCTGCTAGGATTATACTCATCTATTTGGTCACTCCTGTGAGGAAATCTTCTTGGTGTCAAGGCTGTCTAAGTGAATTTTGGCAGTACTAAATTAGTGATGGCAGCAGAAAGCTTCATTACTCAGATGGCCGAGGCACTGGAACACTGGAAATCAATTTGTTGTTAGTTTTGTGCTTGACCTTCTAATGGCTTATTAAATATGGCCACAGTGCAGATAGATTTTGGTATTCATGGGGCAGCAATAGAGATCACTGCAAACACTGATTGATCTGCCAGGACCCTCCTGTGCATTGACACCGCAAGCAGCAGAAGCTGACAGCTGGACCACAACTGAGCTTCAAGTGTGAAGCCATTTGCTTTCTCCAGGAGGTAGCAGATGGAGCATGTTGTGGAATGAGCTGAGGCCCCTTCTTCCCTCAGAGACAGGCAAACTAGATAACAGTGTTGTGGAGAAATTATATGGAGACTTGTACTGAATTTAAAAGCATGGATTACAGTTCTAAGTACATATTGATGAAACATCACACATTAGGTGATTTGGCCACAACTGGAAGCAATATACATTTGAATGGACTGCCTAAAGATAGTCTGTGCCACCAAGGACTGAAAATAATGTTATTTGTGGAGAAATAAGAAACAGTGTAAAATTAAAACACCCTTTTTACCCGGAACTTGAGTTTTATGACTTGACAGAATACAACCACCAGTCTAATCAGCAAGCAGTTACTAAGAAGCTGTGGAAGAGGGTAGAGTTCAGTCATGCTGATTATCAACATGAAAGGCAATACATTGAGAGTTAAGCAAGAGCTGGCATTTTGCTGGTTGGCATCTTGTCCAAAGGGAAAGGGATAAAAGTGAGCGAACTAAAAAAATAAGTGCATGAAGTGAAAATGTAATGTTCCGTGATTTAAAAAAAAAAAAAAAAAAAATTTAAAAAATGGAAATACTTTTATAATCCTTATAAAATGAGTTATGAAATAGGATCTTTGTTCATTTGCAGATCAATTAAACTCAAAGTAAATGAACTAGTTCATTTGTCAGGAACATGATATGTCTAAAAAGGAAAGAAGAAAACAGATGAACAAGTTCAGATGATTTATAGTCCGAATTATGACCTTGATTTCAATTGAAAATAAATTTAAAAATACATTTAAAATTATTTAGTTCATATTCTGTATTTTTATTCCCAGATAACAGAATAAAAGCTACATATAAAATACCAAGGCATCATATATTAAAGGTGATCATGGTTTGAAAATTTCTGGAAAACAAAAACTTTTGCCTAACTATTATCTGGCCAATAAAAGTAATACAGGTAATTCCACATTATTAGGAGGTGAAATCCAGCTATATTCTTACCATGTGAATAGCATTCTTCTCAAAGTACAAACTAGTCAGTTTTAAAAAGAATAGATAAAAAGTTAAGAAAGAAGGCCAAGCAATTCATGGCTCTCCTTTGTTTTAAATTCTGGAGAGAATTTATATCTGTAACATGAATTAGCACTAATATGCTGTGGTTTTAATTCTCAGAAGGACCAGAAGTCTTCCAGCAGGGCCTTTTAATAAGTATTCAGACATTCCCACCTCTCCTCATACAAGGTTATACATTTAAATTTGTTTTATATTTATTGTACATCCAGTGTCATATTAATGTGCAGAAAAATGGCAATGTGGCACACTGAATTTGACAGAATTGAACTTAGAGTACAGATACTTTCATCACTAAATATACATTCACCCCCTCTCCACTTCAAAAACGTGCCATTAAGGCCTTGGGGTTTATGTGAGTACTCATTCCTACAAGGAAATAAGAATAGACCGTAATGACTGTTACCGGCTAAAATGAATTTCTGTGCTAGAAAACTCGAAGTGTATAGAAATCTCAAAGGGCATGTGCAGGCTGATACTTCGTGTAAGTACCAACTGAAGTCAGAGTAAGTTGCATCTTTTAATACTGTACCTGCTACTTTTCTCAGCACTCACCCATGTCCCAGTAAACATTCTACCAAAAACCCCAGGACACTTTAACCTAGGTTACAGTCTAGGTTTGGACAGCAATCAAATATTGCAAGGCATTACAGATTTTCAGTGTTCTGAGGTTTAGAGATTGTAATGTTGATTAATTTATTTGAGGAAGGAGAATGCAAAGTGAAGCAAAACTAAGGGCACGTGGAAATAAGCATTCTGATTGAAATGGCTGGATTCCAGTTGGCACAGCATTACGATAAGCCTCACATTTATTATCTACATGAATTATTTACTACACAAAATAATTCACATTTTGTACATAACAGATGTTCTTTTTTATTATTTTTTGTTATTTTTCTGTACTATAATTTCTACATTAAAAAATAACACAAAATACACTTGCAATGCACCTTTATCTAGGTCATATTACATCCTTACTGCATATACTCTCTTCTAACTCTGAGTTTTAAAAAAGAAGGCATTTTGTGGTTAGAGGTCCTTGTCAGAAAAAGAAAAACAATCTGAGATACTGTTTTATTGTATTTTGTCAGTTTCCCTCAGTTCTCAGAAATACTTGACTTGCCTAGATATTGGAGGCTAGAAGGCTGCCTAAAACCAAAGTATTTCAGGGGGAATAGATTTGATTTTAATGGAAGAATAAGAGAACACACAGTCATAAATCTAGTAAAATCACCTCTGTTTTAGATAAACTTGTTTCAAGATACATAGTCTTGTTCACAAAGCAAATTCTGGAAAAAACACTCTTCTGTGCCACTTTCAAAAATGTGTTTGGAGACAAAAACATTGCTCAATTAAGTGAATGAACCCATAGTGGAATTTAGAAAATTTTATAAGACAGGCTGCAGCAAAAGAACACCTGCATGATTATGCCTTTTATGCAAACATACAAAATTAATGAGGCCACAGTCCCATTGCACACATGATTCTCCTAAAATCTCATATTAACTGGTACTCACACACTATCCATTTGAATTGGATCATTGATATCCTGGCCAAAAAACCTGATTTTGCCCTTTATAACTTCAAAGAAAATTAGGCCTACTAAGAGATGATCTTCACACCAGAGATTTTATAATATAACTTTGCAGGGCAGCATCACTGTGAAATGAGTGGAAATTAGTTATCTCTAAAGAGAAACAAACTTGACACTGAAAGCCAGGTGTTCTGAGCATTCTTACCTCTGACTTATGCACTGGAGTGTCTAAAGTCATTTTAACTACTTGGTCTCGCAACATTAAAATGATACATTACAAGAGAAAACATTTTAAAACTCCAAGGCATTAGTAAGACCCTATGTATCTCCCCAATTTTAGATATATCAATACTACTTTATGATGCTTTGTTTAGGTTGAATCATCAAATAAAAATCAGGCCACTCAAAAACACAAATTGTCACAAGCAGCTTTTATTGAGTGGGGATTTTATTTCAGAGGGGATTTTTTGAGACATTTTTACTTGAGCTAGTATCACTGTTGTAAGTAGATATAACTTTAGTGAGATTGATAGAATTTTCCCTTTTTAAATGAGAGGTAACGTACAACTAAATCTAACTCTAGGGAATTTAAAAGGATTCTTATGATATAAACTGTGAGTGACAGGTTCTCCTTTAAAAATTATCAAATCTGTGCTCCTATGGATACATTTATCATTCAGCCAAAGGAATGATTCCTCATTCTTCTCTGGTGAGACCCTAAATGGAGTATTTGTCTCTGGAGCCCTCAGTACAGGGGAGACACAGACCTGTTGCAGCAGGCCCAGAGGAGGGCCACAAAAATAATCAGAGGGGTAAAACCCCTCTGTGGAAAGGGCAAGAAAGTTGGGATTAGTTAGCCTTCTCATCAGGAGATGAGAAGGTTCCAGGGACACCTTATGGTGGCCTTTCTTACTTATAAAGGGCTCAAAAGAAGACTGGAGAGAAAGCTTTTAGGACCTGTTGTGATAGGACAAGGGAAAGTAGTTTTGAACTAAAGGAGAGTAGATGGAGACTGTATATAAAGAAGTAGTTTTTCTTCAGTGAGGATGGTGAAATACTGGCACAGGTTGCCCAGAGAGGTCATGGATGTCCCATCCCTGGAAATATTCAAGGCCAGGCTGGAGAGGGCTATGAGCAACCTGATCAGGATCCTTCTTGATCAGGAAGATGTTCCTGCTCACTGCAAGGGGGTTGGACTAGACATCTAAAGATCCTTTCCAATTCAAAACATTCTATGGTTCAAAGATTTGGACCTGCCATAAGCCAACAGGGAAAAAAAGGTACCGTAGAAGAGAAAATAGATATAGATATACATCTCGTATGTGCCCTCCAGTCTTCTGCCTACTGAAATTTTTAATGTCATCATGTCTCCTTAATTCATTTTATTTAGGGGAAAAAAAAAAAAACAAACAACAAAACCAAAAACCCAAACCATTTCAGAATTGTAATCAGTCTAAGGTCTCATACATATGTACTGTAATTTAAGTCATGTCAGTTTGATTTATGATTTCATGTCTCATTGATGTCAACTTGATTTAAGTTTTAGCTGATGCTTTGAGTATTTCTTTAGTGTAATGGCTCTGAAAGCCAGAAAAGGATCCCACTTAAGAGTGGCATTTTATTTCCTAAGCAGTTGTAAATAGGTAAGTGGGATAGCAGCTTGCAGTCTATGTCATAGTTGTACATTGGACTCAAAAAAGAGATGATTCAACACTCTACTACCCTGCTGATGAGCCTCAAAATATTTATACAATATTTTTTGAGATAGTCATAAACACTGTATGCAGGAGTTGAGGCGGCATATCTATTTTTCATAATTCATTGGTCATCAAAATAAGAATGAAAATTTTTGGTCGTTAGTATGGTCTACCTTTGACTGCCATTTTAGGAGATATTAATGATGTTCTCCTGTCACGCTGGCCATTGTATAGATAAACAAAATTAGTACTTTGATCATGCTCTGAAATCACTGTAAGAAGGAGAAAAAAAAAAAAATTCATAGAGCTCATATCTTGCGAGGATGAGGATCCTCATTCAGTATGTTCACATTATAGTCTTAAAAAATATTTTCTAGTTCGCTAGACATTCTCTATGTTAAATTCAGGCACAAGTTATAATTACGATGTCTTTTACACCTCTTTACCTGTTTTGTGCTCCAAAGAGAAGTATTTTTAATCTTTCATATTAGGAAAGGGGAGAAAGCAGGATTATACCAATGCCAATATTGATTGGTATCAGATTTTCTTTCTCATTCAACATCTATGCTCCTTGCCCCTTTATTATAATAATTATCACTATTTTAATTTCACTGCTTTCCAGAACATTTACAATATTGATTTATGTGGATTATAATGTGGCAGAAAAAACCCTAATTCTTTCAAGAATTCACTTGCTTTTTTTTTTTTTTTTTTTTTTTTTTGCTTGTAGGTTTGATATCATAAATATAATGTAATATTTTCATGGGATTCTTTTGTTTGTTTTAGAGTTCACCAAATAAAGACAAGAGGAAGGAGATAAAATATTCAAGATCTTTCCTGGTTTTGTGGACTAATAAATGCACTTCATCATTAATATCTCCCTTATCCACAATCTTTTTTTTACTTCAAATTCAGGAGAAAATTCTGCATGTTTTCTTGAATAAAGTGGGGTTGTAATGGACTGGGACTGTTGACACCCATCTTGTAACTCTCTTCTCTGACAAGCATAACCTGCAGTTTAGTTCTTTTGATATCCTTGTTTTGTTTTTCTTCTCCTAGGCTTCTTCTGTCTCCTATCCTTGTGCACACTGGAAGGTAATTCCATTCTTCTCTTTTCCTGGATTGCATAATACCAAAATCCGGTTGTGAAACAGTGCATCAAAAATGAGGTCTTTTTATTATTCTATGTTGTTTTTCCCACAGACATAAAACCCTACTGTATATACTATAATCTGCTCACTTGCTCCTTATAGTGTTCTTGTATTTATTGAAAAAGAGGAAGACAACTTTTCACATTCATCATGAGCATGTGCCAAGAATACAACTGAAGAAATAACATGCTTCACTGACTCAGCATTGGCCAATGAACTAGAGAAAACCCAAGAGTATCTCCAAGCTAGAATTACGGTTTGTAGTTTATGCAACATACACTACTTTTTTTCTGTTTGGTACTGCTATGAAATTTTGAGCATGCAGAATTAAACTGAAGAGAACAGTTTATTGTGATACATACCCAAAGGAAAAAAAAATATGCCGTCATTGTTATCAATTTTACAAAACCGAGCTGTTTCTGGTAACACAGCAGGTCACTTCACACTGAAGAAAGGTAAATGAGGTAGGATTCTGAGTCTGCTGTCAAACAAGCAGGACAAGACATTACAGGTATCTGATTGCATGTCCATATTGTTCACAATTTAAGAACAGCATGTTTTAAAATTGTGGAAGGATCTATTGAGGACTTTGGATTTGTTTTTGTAAATGTGCATTATACAGCCTCCGATCACAATTTACCATATTTATCATATAACATCTCAGAGGAAATCTGAAAAACTTGATATTTACATCCCACGTACCAAGGACATTTGCCCTTGACATTTAGACTATACAGCTCTACAGGAACTTCATAAATAAAGCAGCCAAGAAGTAGTGTGGCTGGTCTCTTCGATGGAGTTGCCTGGCTCTGTTTTCATTCTGGCTAGCTCAAGACAAGCCACAGTTAGAAGGAGTTTCCTCAGGGTCCTAAAATCTGGGAGGTGGCTGAGAACCTTTCCCTTAGCACAAGAGAGCAAGACCCTGTTGGCAACAAAGGAAGGAGGTCTGCGCTTGATCTGCAGGATGAAACCAAGGCTTTATTCAGTCTTTCTTCTGTGGTGCTGCCCCAGACCTTTGCCCTGTCTGACTGCCTGAATTAAGAGCCTCAGATCAAAGGACTGCCTAGACTCATAGTCTGAGCTTATATCCAGGGAAGGGGCTCTGGGAGCAGACAAGCCAATACCCAATCCCAAGGGATAAGGTAGAAGTGGAACAGGGTTGGATTACATTCAAGGAAAGGGACTGGGAGGAAATGTGTGAGAATGGGCTGGGGGAAGGGCGGGGACAAACTTTGGGATATTGCATTTTCCAGGGGAAAGGGAGTACAGAACAAACCACTATAAAACCCAGCGTAAAAATGAAATACAATATGAAACCAAACAACACACAGCAACAAAGTAGCACAGCACAAAGGGAACATGAGCTAAAGCCGATAAAGGAGATGATATCAGACTGTTTGCTGGATAACATCAGTCTGCTGTTTGTCTCTAAAAGTTTCATTTTTAAAGGTACTGTGCATTTTACAGCCATTAAAAGTAATGGAAATTGTAATATTCAACACTTACAGAGATAAATGGCTCAGCTGTCTCATAAATAATCAGATGCTTTTTTTTACCATTTTAAGATGCCTTCAAAGTGCATTCAAGAGCTAATACGGGCTTTCAAACCTGTGCACTCAGTTCCAGCTCTCTCTATTTCCAGCAGTGCATTTGAGTAGTCATGGAGTTCAGTGCTTCAAAACTGGACAATGAGTAGCACATGAACTGTGCAATGAAAGGCACAAGACCTCTGTCTAAGGGCAGTATTGTAATTTCCATGACAGTCTCTAGGAAAAATTACATTAACATAAAATATATTAATCAAAATGTGAACACAGCCTAAAAGTAACTGCATATTTCTTTGCTGAAGGGCAGTAACAGGAATATTCTACTTGCAGAGCCTCTGAGCTGCTGTGTTACTTTCTTATCTCCTTCTTCAAATATGTACTTTCACTATAAACCAAAGTTTAGATTAGAATTGTGGTTTTGAGGGTTACATAGCCAAAATTTAATATAAAGCACCTGATTTTCTTTTGAGGTATACTAGCTTCTTGTCAAAACCACTTAATGGAGCACTAAAAGCTTAAATTCGATCAGTTGCTCCATGTTGTCCATATTTTTATTTCACCATCCTAAACTGGAATTAAGTTGAAAGAACTTAATAAGAACTGTTTCTCCGAATTGTAATTTTTTTCTTAATAGATTTTAGTAGGCTTTAGAATGTAATTATTAAAGTCTTTGTTTTGAAAACTTGTATTTCACAATCCAAGCAGAAAAGTATGTTAATCAAATGCTTGGCATTCTTTAAAGCAGTACATACAACATTCTTTAGTCTTACATGAAAAAAATATCCATGCTGGTCTTATTACTTTGTTTTTCTCTTTTATCCTTTTCCTCTTAAAGGCTTCTTCAACTTTTCCATGCCCTTCAGCATTTCTCTTCTGATTCTGTATTCCCCAGCCACACACTTGCCCCCACAGTCACAGACATTGTTAAGGATTCACTCATTTTACCCCTTTCCTCATATCTCCTCAGCTATGGATATCATTCTTCATGTAGAGAAAAATATTCTTGGTCTCCTGCTACGTGTGCAGAAGATCTCATAGTGCCTTTTCTTCCACAGGCAGCAACCTCTCCTCATGCAAGTATGTGCAAATTTGTTTGCTCTCCTGCTTGTACATCAGACCAAACCAGCTCCCTTCCTTGACATTAGTACATGCAGAGCTCTTAACATCCTTTCTTTACATTTTTCAAAGCGGTCAGAACAGATTTTTTGTTCTTTACCCATAGTATTTCCCGAATGTGGTGACAGTAGTTTTTTATCCATATTTAGCACTGAGCCTGTGGGTTTTAAAGTAGGAGCAAAGTAGCTGACAATTTTTACATTATTTATTGTTGCTGTTTTCTATTTCTACAGAATTCAATGATTATAAACATTTATATATATGAAAACAGCAAGCAGAAGGAACAAGTTGGTTTAGCTAAAAGTTTCAAAAATGTTCCAGGTGCCATATTTCCCAGAGCACTGGGGACTGATTACCACAATATAGTTCCCACAGGTAGGTGCTTCAGTCCTTCTGAACGCCCAGAATGTTTCATAGCCAAGACGCATTTTTCAGAACATTTATTCCTAATCTGCTCCCAAAACACTACCTGCTGCTATAAATTTAATTTGAAGACATAAGAGGCTATCAACAGCTCACAAACTCAGACCCCTGGTGGAAAAAACCCACAATTAACTTATTTCTGTAATTAAAGTAATAAAATATTTTAAATGCATTTTAATTTCTGCATTTTTCTAATCCTAGTAATTTCTACTCTTTAGAATAAATGTTAATAAATAATAATCAACTTGATAGACTGAAAGAAATTAATAGAATTAGAAAAAATTCTAAATGCAAATTTCTGACAGAAACACACTTATGCATAAAGGTAGCAAAAAATATCTTAAAGATTACTTGGCTTTCATGTTTATTGTTTGGTGTTTTTGAAGAAAGCAATGATCTATGAATCCCTTCCTTTTTATTATAGAGATGTCTTCGCAGATATAGTTTATGTTACATGTTGTAGATTAAAAACAAACAAACAAACAAACAAAGAAAAATTTTGAGGCCATTTTCTTTGAAGTTTTGTAGACATTTTAAAGAGCAGACAAAAATCACTTGAGAATACATTACAGCTACATACACATAAAGGAGGAAACACACAAATCACAAGTTAGTAGTTTCTATAATAATACAGTATAATGCAGAACGGAGTAGTTGAAAACTGATATAATCATGGACAAAGACCCTCTGACCCTTTAAAATTAGAAAGTGGTATGTTTATTCACCAGTGGGCAGCACGGGAGTCATCTCCAAAAGACATGGCTGCCCCGAACACGTGGCTCTTTGTTCTCTATTTCCAAGATCTTACATACAATACTTACGCATAACCCCAGCACCTTCCATCCCTGCTCTGTAGTAAAATGAGGCTCTTAGTCCTTACTGCATGCGCAGTTCTTCTCTTGAATTGGGTCGGTGGTCTCGAATTGGGTCAGTGGTCTCAGAGGATGAAGTCAGGAGAGTCTTCATCAGGTCTCTGTGACCCTCTGGCATGATCCAAGGTCCCCTGCTTCGTGATTGATTGATACCAAGTCCAGATGCTGGCCATTGTTCTTACTGGTTTCAATCTGTTCTTATGATGGTTCACTTACTCCATTTTTTTCTATAAACATACTCAAAATATAACAATTAGCTCTAGCTTGGGCATCTAGTAATCATTAACCTACCATTTATTAATCTAACTTATATGTTGATCAATGTAAGTTGCTTCTAAACCTTAGCTAAAATCTAAACTCTTTAAAATCATGATTCAAAACAAGCCTTAGAAAGTGTCTTGTTCCTGGCCTATCAACTTTAAACCACTAGAAGGAAATCTGCTCCCTACACACAAAGAAGCATGTCTGTAGTCTGCAGCTGGGGAAAAAAAAAAAAAAAAAAAGTGTCTAATAAATGATGGGACATTTTCTAAAGGCACACAGAGAAACTGTGTACCAACACAAAGCAAAGGGGATCTTTGTAACTTACAGCTCTGAGGAAAGTGTGGGGGTTTTCACAATACTATATATTTATCCTGACAAATGGAGAAATGATCAGCCTAAAGCAACTGGAAGAAAGGCGAAAAAGAAAACATGAACCTTAGCTTTTGAGTACTTTTCTTAGGATCCACTGCTCAATCTGAGTTTCTGAAGTTCAGTCAAAAGAACAGCAGTCCCTTGGAGAAGCACCTAATCTGTTCATGATAAAATTAATGTTTTTAGCAACTTATCTCTTAAAACTTAATACTAGTATTTCAAAGTCAAGCAAGTACATATAATTTTAGAAATTCAAGGACATTTCAAAGTAGTTCTTCTAGTTTTTCAATTTTTCAGTAACTGAATGTATTCCACCATATGTTGAAGGGAAATTTCTAGTAAAGGAAGAATATTGAAAATGAGAGATGAGTTGTCAATGCCTAATTTTACAGCTGGCATTCACTTTGCAAAACTGTCCCTTGTAGCAATGAATGAGCTCTATAAAAAAAAGCAGGGAGGTTCCACCTGGCATGAGAAGACGCTGGAAGTGACTAGTGGGACCAGCTGTGGGACCTGAAGCTAGCGGTGTCAGAACATATGTGTCTTCACCACACCCCAGTGAGCAGAGTCCTGCAAGGCACAAGGCTGGGAACAAGCAGGCAAAGGACAAGTGCCCAAGCTGAAACCCACCTGCTGGAGCAAAGTCAGGAGGGTCCTAGGGTGGGTCCTTGCACACTTTTGCCCCTAGTAAAAGAGGCACAGGCAATCAAAGCAGGCATGATTTCAAATGGCTTAGTAATTTTCCTGAAAAGAAGTTCTGGGAATTGGTGCACAAGAAATTTTGTGGTCAATTGGAAAGACAGACAAAGTGAGAAATCAGGAGAAGAAATATCTGACATTTTATTTTTAAACCAGTCTTGATTTCTTTTTTGTTGTTATTCAGACTAATTCATCTTTTCTATTTCTAGATTTCCTCAGACAAAGAAATGAGTGCTACATGAAAGAGGGCCTAATCAATGCCTAAAGGGGAAGCTTTGATCACAGTGTGAAAGTTAACTGCCCGGGCCAGGAAACCCAAATTTATATCCACTCAAGAGATGCATTGCTCAAGAAGCTCCTTCCACTTTTCAGTGTGTTACAACATAACATGTTCAGTATTAAACATCAAGTGCATATGCATAAGTGTATATGCAAAAGATTAAGATATATGTAATTTTCTCAAGGTGGCACTGATTCAGCAGAGGACAAGGCAAAACAATTCTAAAAAAACTCTGTCATTCACAGAAGTTTGTATACCAAATAGTAACCCTATTGTTTCTGGATGGTCTACTCCAATATGACCGATGAGGTAAGTAGAAATACTTACTTTGCTTTCCTGAAGCAAATATTATGAGACAGCAAAACATAAATGTAATGTCCTCTATTTAAGACATTTTATTACTCAGCACTTCCATTTACATGTCCTCTAGCATAGGGCATGAAAAGTGAAAGGTAACTACACAGAAATTTTAGAAGTAGGATACCTTGAAAGATGTCTGATTTCTCTAAAATATCTGGATTGTACAAGCAGAATCAACATGACTGAGTAAATAGCCAAGATCTGGAAAATTAATCATATATCTGAGCTACAAAATTGAAACACCAAACTGAAAGTAGTTTTGTTTAATGCTTGAATCTGAAGCATTGTAATCAAATGCAAAATACAGCAACCGCAAGAACTGACAATATTAGTTTTTACAGTGGTAATTAAAGTCACATATTAGAGAAATCTTTTAAAATTAGCTATCAGTCCTACTTTTGAAATAATCTTTCAT
Source organism: Hirundo rustica (assembly GCF_015227805.2). Taxonomy (NCBI): domain Eukaryota; kingdom Metazoa; phylum Chordata; class Aves; order Passeriformes; family Hirundinidae; genus Hirundo; species Hirundo rustica. Next base: position 61,936,635 of record NC_053488.1, on the reverse strand, counting down.
TCTTTGCTAAAGTTTCTCTTCATTTCTGATTTGCAATGACCATGAGCAGTAAATTAATCAATTGCCATGTCTTTATTTATTTTTGAAAGTCCCCTGTAAAAGTAGAGTCAATAACTGCAAATCATGATCATAGCATTATTTTAAGGGATGGATAGGTAGTTGGCAAAGTCCAATAAAAGAAAAATGAGAAAGGTATAACAGACATTAAGAGTATTACAAGAGGAAACTCCATTCCAGATGATGTTCATTCTTCCTGTAGAAGACTGTAAACTCTTTTCTTCATTTCCAGCTATTGGGGGTTAGTTTTTTGGGGTTTTTTTCCTATAGAATTTTTCTCCATACGTTGCTAGGAGACTAAGTACTTGCTTAGATGGTGCTTGACCCACACAAAAGGAGGTGACTGAAAGTCGGGAGGGGGAAGATCATGAGAATTTTGGGGCAGGAAAAGGACAGAGCTGGGGGCAGTTTTGGATCTTTTCTTGCTCTCAGCATCGGCGAGAGGACGGCCAGGTTGCTGCTTGCTGTGGGAGTTCACTATCACCAGAAAGTCCGCTCCTGGGAGATCTGCCATCATCTGCTCGTGTGCCCAGGAAGTCTGAGCTCCTTTGCCTGCCCTGCTGGAGCTGGGCCAGCCCTGCCTGGCTGTCTCAGCTCCTCCAGCACTGCTCTTTGTGCTACGCTGTAGTCCCACACCCTCTGCCTGCCGGGACATCCTGCTGTTCCATCCACCGGCCTGGGAGTTTCCACCATTCCAGCTTGGTGCTCTTGGGGTCCCAAGGGATCAGACTGCCCCGGGCTTTGTGAAAAAAAGCTCCTCGAGGTTCTTGGTTCTGTTTATTATTAATGCTGTAGTTGTTGTTGTTTGTTTGCCTTGTTATATGTACTATACGTACTAAAGAACTGTTATTTCTTTCCCCATAGCCCTGCCTGAAAAACCTCTTTAATCTTCTAAATTATAATGATTTGGAGGGAGGGGATTGGAATCCTCCATTCCTAGAGAGGCCCTGCCCCTCCTTAGCAGATACCTGTCTTTCAAACTGAGGCACCAGCTTGTACAGGAAAGGCACCCCTCATCCAGTAGAGAGTTAACTATTGTCAACCTAGGCATGTTGATCACTACAGGTTAATACATTTATAGTTCCTTGCTTACAATAAAATCAATGCCCACTGAGTAAATGATTCAGAATTATCCTTAACAGCAATCAATAGGAAAGATGTGTCATGCAATACTCTAATAACAGCTCACCCCAGAGGCAAGGCACTGGTTTAAAGCTCATTATACCTCTTCCTCCAAAGTACAAGCTCAGACAAAGCATCTCTTCTAAACTAGGCATTTTTACAGTCTCATCAAAGGAGACATAAGTGAGGTAAGAGTTCAATGGGATCATAACAATTAAGGCTTCTAATATCTTCCCAAGACACTTTGTATCATGTAATCTTGTCATCATGTGTGCTTCCACACCTGTTTTCATGGTCTGGTTTTGTTGGGATTTTTAGCACTCATGTAAGGAAATTTGGAGCTTAGTTTTCTAGCCGGTTTTCTTACAGACTAGGACCTGCAGCTGACCTATTGAAGCAAAAGGACTTGGCTTATTTCTTCTAAGGTAAATGGAAGATGTTTAAATGTCAGGAATTAATTTTCAAGACATTTCACTGAAGGACATAAAACTGACATAGCAAGTAGACTGGAGAATTCATACAATCTATGCAACTACAATTTGAAATTTTGACAATTTTTTACCCCAAAAGTATTTATTCTGTTTCTGTGAACATGAAGAAACATTCCACTGAAATAAATGAATTTACAACTGTTGATAGAATAGAATAGAATAGAATAGAATAGAATAGAATAGAATAGAATAGAATAGAATAGAATAGAATAGTTAATCTGGAAGGGATTTATTGCAATAATCTAGTCCAACTGCCTGGCCATTTCTGGGCTGACCAAAATTTAAAACATATTATTAAGGGCATTGTCCAAATGCATGTTAAACAGTGCCAGGTTTGGGCCATTGAACATCTCTCTAGGAAGTGTGTTATAATTTTTGACCTTCTTTGTAAAGAAATGTCCAGTCAAAATCTCCCCTGGCACAGCTTTGAAAGATTTCCACATATTCTATCACTGGATACCAGGGAGGACACACCAGTAAAACCAGCAAGTGACCTCACTAAGATGAAAAAGACACCCCATTTTAAATAATAATTAAAATTAAACTAACAATCCTGATTTACTATGCAAGGAAAGTAATAAAAATATACAAATGATGTCTTTATTACAATTTGAAATATATTTTCCTCACCCCCCCAAAAAATTTATTTGCTTGATTAAACTAACTGTGCAACCAGTACCATTTTTTAAATAGGATAGCTGTATCTGATGACGTGCCGGGTCAATGCTAATTCTTTATAGTGCAATTAATCTAAGTTGACTTCACCACCAGATTATTAAGTAGCTTGATTTCTAATGTATAGCTTCATTTCTGTGAATTTGGATCATTCTATGACTGAAGGACTGCAGAGGCATAGCAAAAGTCTCACATCTCTGCCCCAGAAGAACATTGCAATCTGTAGTTATCACAGAATTTTGAAATCTGACTTTAAAAATATGTGTTTCAGGAAAAAAAAAAAATTTGAAAAGAGCTGTACAGTTCACTCTGTGGCTCAGGTTGCTATGCTCTGGTACATCATCAGAAGGAGATGACCTTCTGTAGGCACCAAAAAAAGTTCTCTGGCCTGTAAGTTTGTCATACCTGGAAATTTTACAGAAACTTCTCCTATATTTCATTACATCCACTCCATCATTTTACATTTTTACTTCACTGTATTCAATTAAAAAGAATGTATTCAGATTTGCATTTTTCCTTCTGTACTTAAGCCTTCTATAGAATGATTATCAGGTTTAATGAGGCATTTATTTCCCAGTTTACAAGATTGTTTGGGGGAGGTGGGATTTTACTAATACTGCTATCGGACTTAATAAAATGGTAATCTATAAATGTGCTTTTGGAAACAGGTAACTGGATATAAGGTTGATGCTTAAATCTGAAAGGAAATGTTATTCTTAAAGCACTAAGTTATTTGAAAATGAACCAAAGTTTTTTGACACTAAGATTTTAGATAATTTCCAGAATCCCAGAAAACAGTACCAAATTGAGATACTGCCAGGAATAGTCAAATCACTGAACTGTATTAATGGGAAACAGCATTCTAAGTGGAGAGAAAAACATATGGAGACTACTCTCAGACTCGCTTTCTCTAGATCTACTTGTTTTTAATTTCACTTTTTCCCACACTCTAAGGTAAGCCTCGTGAACACGTGAAAGTGGAAATTGTTTTAAAAAGCTCTAAAGTCTTAAACTACAAAATGGCCTCAACTTAGTTCAATGCTATGCACCAGTTTCAGACCTAAAAATGACACATATTAATAAAACTTCTACTAGATCAGACTCTGATATTTTGCATACATTTATTTTTGTGTTATACTATACACATAGTCAGATGAACAGACATATTGACTACAGCATAAATAAGGAAAAATAATTACTTACAGTTATCTACATTTTTTTTTAACTTTTAGGTTTGAAGGCATGTATAATTTTTTCATGTTTAGAAAACGTTCATATTTAGCCTCTTTAGAGATGCTAAATAAAAAACATTTACAAAAAAATGCAGGTCCATATATTTAGAATTCCGTGATAGACTGATGCTTCCACTGATTTCTAAACACCAGTGTTCTGAAGACATCCAGTAGCTAATAATGTGTCTTTATCTGCAGAAATTAAGAAATCTCAGACACAGTCTATTATCAGAACAAACTCTGAAAGAAGACAAGAACAGAGAAGTGAGTGTCTGGGACTACCATACACTGCTGTAGAGTTATTGCAATCGATCTGTGGATTATTACAAGACCTGGGACATAACCAGTTTTGTAACTTATCATGTACTGATATGACCTAGGTGGTGTACCAGGAAAAGGAATTTAAGAAGAACTGGCTATCATATCTTCACTACTGAAGGATTTTTTTTCACCAGTTCCAGAACGGTGTTTCTCTGTGGCACCTTGGGCCATTAATCATTTTTCAGTTGATAAGAAAGTGCTGCAGGATTTAGAAGAGACATTTTTAATATTTACTGTAGCCATTGGAAGTCATCAAACAGCTACACTGATGAATGGAAACAAATGGGAATGAACATTTCATGAGAGACGTCAGACTAGATACTGATAAAAATTTGTGATTAAAATTCTTTTCACAGTCAGTAGAAAGGATTCTCTCTTATTCCTTCAGTTTAGAATGATTTTCCTTGAAAAATGAATGCCAGTAGTTTTTGTTAGTACACCATCTTGTGGAGAACTCGTCTGATTAAGAGTGTTGCTGCAACAGGCAGCAGAGGGTCCAAGTGCTAGAAGAAACAGGATTTCTTCTTATGCGTTCAATGCTTACAGTCACAGCAAATTTATATGCATCATCACTCCTTTCCAAATCTGCTTGTGAAGAGCTAAATCATTGAATGTGAAAGGAGATGTACCTGCATGAAGAAAAATTAATTATTGTTAAATACCTTTCTTAAGACACACTTAAAGCTGTGTTTGGAAGAAATCACAGGTATTAAGCTCTCTAGTATACTATACAACTGTAGTGGTTTCACGTTCACTAAATTCTGGTCTTAGTACTTACTTTTTCTGTGGGAGGGAGACTAGGAGAAAAACAAAGCAGGCTCAACCTTAAAATTAACAAATAGTTTATTAACATACACTAAAAGAATAGAAAAAGGAAAGTTGGAAAAAACTAAAACAGAATGAAACTTCAAAAACACTCCTCCGTCCCCTTATAAACTGTTTACTTTCTTACAAAACAACATAAAGAGACAAAACTTGCAATTTTCAGTCAGTTTCACTATCTCACAATAGTCTTTCATCAATTCTTAGGGGAAGAGTCTCTCTTAGAGTCATGGATCCCACTGACAACTTAGAACAGTTCTCTTCTGGGTTTTAAACTGTCACAAAAACAACTGCCTGGAGAAACCTGCCTTTGTGACCCTCCCAGGAGCAGTTTCCCAAGCTGCTTATGGGTCATGGGTCTTAAACTTTTGCATACTGGGGTGTCACCTTGTAAAGATGAATAACTCCAAAGCAAAGGATTCTTCATCTCAAGGCACAGAGATATCCTCTCACTTCTTGACTGGCACAGAGAGCTTCTCATCTTTATCTCTGTTCAAGCACCTTATAAGATTAATATCACTTAGTCCATCACAAACACCTTTGCTCAAATCCACACACAAATTAAAACAATCATCTCCCCAAATGCATATCTTTCCCATGATTTAAAGGTATGATCTAAATATAGAGTTCATTTCCATGGCTCAGGTAAGAAGGGAACTCTTCAACTCCCTGTCCCAACAGTCTTTTCACTCTTGCTCTACTGACTTCATGCTCATTTTCTTTATGTTCACTTTGTCCTTTCTTACTCTCTCAGAGAAGGAGCAAGCTCTGGAAGCTTCATGTTGCCAGGAAAAGGTTAAATCTGCTCAGAGTCTTTTGTCTCTCTCTCTGTGGCTTGTGGTGTTAGATGTTCAAGGCCGCGCTGGTGAAGGAGGAAGAACTCACAGAAACATCAGAGATAGGAGCACCCGGGCAGTCCGGAATCACAAAAACCCAGGCAGGACCATAAATGCCTTTTCAGCCCACCCCTCGGTGTAAATTGGGGTGGCCTCAGCCAAATGGTGCCCATAGCTCTTATCAGGGGCCTGGCAGAGATCTCTCCCTGCTCCAGGGAAGTTTAGAGAAAGTAGTTGTTGTAAAGCAGCAACCTCTCCTTCCCCCCACCCCAACCTGGGAGCCAATGGAATCCGGCCAGGCCTCAGGCCAGATCCCCCCAAAAGGGGGGAGCAGAAGGCCCCTGTCTCTCTCTGGCCAAAGGAAAGAAGAAAAAGGACCTGCCTACAGGAAATCAAGGAGTTTTATATAGTATTCCCAAAGTTGTAGCTAAAAATTTTCAGTGGTTAGAACAGATGCCGATATTCCAGCTAACCCTCTGATATGTCCCTGTCTTTTCTAAAGCAAATCCCAGGTACTGACCTGGAGAATCATTCTATATTCTTCTATAACTTCTATAACTAAAAAACTAAACTGTACTAACCCATGACAACAACATATACAGTAACACCAGAAATTAGCAAACTAATTATCTAATCCACTATAAATATACTTTAATGGTCCATTATGGTCACCATTGGCCTCTCGGACTGCTCTTGTGTTCATTGGAAAGCAAATGCTAATTTTGAAAGCACCTGTTGTTCTTTGATACCAAAAATGCTGCTGTCCTTCATAACTCAGACATTTAATCCAAATGTCTTCCATGATCTATGGCACTTCCAATGCATTATTCATAAAAACCTCTGTCTTTTTTCAGACCACTGGGAAATAAAGAAGTATAGGCTAAGCAGAAGATGTGGGAAAGTTTCAGGATTTTCTTATCCTTCATTTTTACACATCTATGATCAATTATCCCATTCTTTGCCATTGTAAGTTACAGGCATTTTAAAGTGATCTAATTTGATTTTATTTGATTTGAATCCCTCCAGGTTGGTTTCCCTGGCAGGGACCATCCAAAAATATTGCAGAGAATATGAGACATCCTAACTCACATGTGCCAAAAGCGAGGTCTCAAGCTATTTCAATCCTATATTGGAGTAGTGCATCAAGATATATGAATTTTCATTCCACATGGCAAATTTTCACAAAGAAGACAGTGAAACACTGGAACAAACTGCCTTGAGAGGCTGTATAGTCAACATAAAGTTAAGATAGTGTAAAATCAATTTGAAATTATGTAAAAGTTACTATCAGCAGTATATCTGTTTGGAGCAAAAAGTCCAAAACAGTGCCGAGTATAGCTTATTGAACTTCATTTCTGTGTAAGCTGTCTTTTTTGCTCTCTTCACTCTGCAGGGAAACACAAAGAACTTGAAAAAGTATTTCAGGGTCCCAGTTCTGTAATTACCTGCCAAGAGCAATATATACACACACTATTCACATGGATCTGTGTAGCCTCTCTGTTATCATTCTGAAAGCAATTCACATGGAATACTAGAAATGACGAAGTAAATAAGATCAATTGTTCCATTTACCATCCATTAAAATTTGTGTAAAGAAAAATCCTTCTAAACAAATATTCTTCCAAAATGCTCTTCCAACAGCCTTATAGTTTATGTATTTTAGAGAGTAGCTGTCTTGGAAACCCTTCCCTTGCATTCTCTGCTATTACTTCTGGATAAAATGAAGATCAATCAAAACTGTAAACCAGAAGGAATAAGAAAAATCTTAAACAAAAAATAATTAATACTTATAACTTCCATGCCAATAGCTTTGTGTTGCTTGCTGCATTTCACCTTCTACAAATACTGACAAATCAACTGATATTTATTATGTAATAAAATAACTGGTTATTTGGTGATACAAGTGAATTTAATCCAGTGTGCTTTGCTGCATTCTGTAATACAACAAAAAAGTTTTAGTAGGATTTTTTCTCTTTCTTCCCTTACAGGTTTATTATGTAGGCCTGGAAATTTTTTAGAAGCCATATGGTTTGATATTGTATTTTTATGAGGCTAGATCAGATCTTTAATGAATATGCTTAAAACACCAGCACAGAGGTAACACCAGGATATTTTATCTGTTGATTGTATCAAACTGAGTAAGGAATCAATCAGTACAATCAGTTGGATTATTTTGGAAACCAGCACAAAAAAAGTAAATAGATGCATTATTATGTGGCTAAATGCATAAACCAAACAGGGAGTATAACCTGAGTGCACTGAAATAAAAACTAGTCTGAAGTAAATAGTGGTTCTATAATGTTATTTAGTGCAGTTTAAATTGCCAGAATTAGGGAGAAAATGCAGAAAACACAGAAAAGCAATTAGAGCAAATTAAATTTAATATGTTTCCTTTATGACAATTTTTCATTCTGCTCTGATGCATACTTACTCAATAGATCTTTAAGTAAAAAGAAGGTTGCTTCACAAAGTTACCTCATAATTTTCTGGCATTTTAATTTACTTCATGTCACAGTTAGAAGAAATTAAGCACGGGATGAAATATAAAAAACCCCCATGTTTTTGGAAAGACAGAAAAAATTTACAGCTGCCTCATTTGGTTGGCCAAACGGAAATGCAGACAAAACATTCAGATCAAAATGTAATTATAATTTTTTCCAGAGAAAACAAATAGGTAACATTTTGTTTGATAAAGTTATTTCTATTTTCATTCCAGAATAAAATGTTTTGTTTTCACTTTTCCTTTGTAATGAGAGAAAGAAGTGTAACCTCTGACTAGCTTGTTATTGTATCACTGTTTTCAGTTTCTACATCTAGACCTCAAAATAAGAGTTTAATTCAAAAAATTTCCAAAGGGCATTCCAAAAATGAAAATCATACTTCTGTTTTGGCTTTTCTGTAAGCAGTTTAATCCTTTTACTCTATGCACACTCCTAGGTGGGCTTGTAGCATTTTCTGGTTTTGACTTTCCCAAGTGTTCCATTGCAAAATCATCATAATTCCATTGCTGACAACTTTGCAGTTTGTGAACATTTTTAGTTTGCATTGGCTCTTTCTGGGGCTGTCAAAGACAGTCCCAAATAGTCCTCTTTGGAGAGGAAGGGATCACTGCACATTCTGAGTGAAGGTTTAACTGCTTATCTGTTTCCTGAGTCTGTTTCCTAATGATGAATGGACTGTGCATGACTTCATGCATTGAGCAGCTGGCCATGATCAGTCCTTTTCATTAATGCATCTGCAACAAGGAAAGAAGACAGGGTCAAATGGTAAGAGTTCACAAGCTGAATGGCAGCTGACATAAGAAAGTGCACTGACCCATGACATTGTCCAGTGTCTGAAGAGAAAACAAGACTCTTACTCCTCACTGTTCTCTGATATTCAGATACATTTGTGGAAGCACTGGCAAAATACACTGAAGGTGTCTTTACAGATGCTCAAATGGTGAAGCACAGTGGAGATCAGTTAATTTTGTTAACCCAAAGGAATAACAAAATTATTCTTCTACCAAATAACATTGATGGAACAGTGTGCCACAAAATTTCTTTCTCCATTAATAATAAATTAGCAGTCAAAAATCAAGAGTTCAAGAACAAAGTATTTACCTGTAAAAGTTATTTGACCTTATTATGCTTCTATGTCTACTGACAATTAATGTTTGCATTAGTAGTGCTTTCAGAATTAATCATGCTATGGAGTGAAGATGATATAAAAACTAGGGTTTATTGATTTAATTTTCACAGAAACTTAAAAGACTTTTAATGAACTGGCTAAGGAGGAAATCATTAAGACTGTCAATACTGTCCAGAGGATTGGAGATGTATTGTTGCACAAATCACCTCAAAAAAAGTTATTAGATATGATCTTTCTTTCGGTGTTTGAATTATTTGTTCTAAGAGTGGATGATCAGGTCACAACTGCAAATGAAAATTGTAGTAACTTCTTTAAAGAAACTGTAAATCATGTCTAGTCATTTAAAATGGGGAACTGGGAAGTTCTATGCAATTTCTGACCGTCATGTGTGATGATGAGAAAACTGTAAATCATGTGCTTCTGAAATGGGAATAAACACTCATATTCCTGAGGTGTTGGATCACATAACTGATGTTTGTGAACCAGATATTATAGTCCTAATCAATACAGAAAAGCCTCAGGAAATGAATTATTCTTCTTTCTGATACCTGCTGAACAACAAAGATAAAATGTAATATTAAACATTTGCTTTTTATGTGAGCACCAGAATAGTATGGTGATGATAGAATTAAGTCTCTCTCAAGACAAATGGACAATAGGAGAGGGTTTCTACTGTGCTTTAACTTTGTAATTTCCTAGTTTCTGACATGGTGACTGCAAATTGAATGTTTTAATATGCTGAAGAAGGGGAAAAGTCATTAGACAAAGCAGTTTTAAGACAGTGCAGTGACATCGCAAGAATATTTCATCTCAATAAGCAGGAAGTCGAGCAAAGGGGGCAAGTGTTGTGTAGTATTTGGGTTTATATTTTATTTCATTTTTATATTGGGTTTTGTAATGGTTTCTTCTGTACCCACCTGTTCCCCTGGAAAATGTATCATCCCGAAGTTTGCCCCTGCTCCTTTTCCCCGCCCATTTTCCCACACTGGAATGTAATCCAACTCTGTTCCACTCCCACTTTATCCTGGATTGGGTAGTGGCTTGTCCCCGGCTTTAGCCCCTTACCCTGGATAAAAGCCAGGAAAAGCACGTGGATCTCTCTCTTGGTTCGGGGACAGGGACTGGGCTCCTGACCCAGGTCAGGACAGGACCACAGGAGAATGACTGAATGAAGCCCTGATTTCCCCTGAATCAAGTGCAGACCCTTCCTTTTGCCATTGATGGAGACCTGCTCTCTCTGAAGGAAAAGGTTCACAGCCGCTCTGGGATCTCTGGGGCCCTGAGGAAAAATCCTTCTAACTGTGGTTTCTCTCTCGAGCTAGCCAAGGCAAAAATGGAGCCAGAGGGCTCTGAGAGAGAGACAGCCGCAGGCAAGAGTTCACCTGTGTGGGTGAACAGTGAACTTCTGTCAAAATCCAAGCACAAGCAGAAGACAGAATCACAGACAAACCACTTAGAATGAATATTAAGACGCTGTCAGATTATGAAGAAATGAGATGAGGAAAGCCAAGATACAACTGGGATTAAATTTGGCCAAGGATGTCAAGGACAGCAAGAAGGGCTTCTTCAAATACATAATTATAAAAGGAAAACTAAAGAAATTGTGGGCCCATTACTAAATGGAGCGGCAACCCTGGCAACAGAGGATGCAGATAAGGCTGAGGAAGTGAATGGCTTCTTTGCAGAGATTGCCACCAATAAGGACAGCCCTCAGGAATCTCCCAGGAGACCAAGGAGGAATGGCTGATCTCCCAGAATGCTACGAAGCCATTCGGAAGGATCTCAGCATGATGGAGAGCTGGGCATTTAGTAGTGGGACCATATCCTAGACATAGTAAAGTAGCATGGATACTGCCTTTGACGGAAAATCTTATATTGAAAAGTTAGTATTCATATTAATATAACAAGGAACAGGGAGAAGTTTCTTCCTTAAGTGAATCTGTGCAGACTTATTACAATCTAGAAAATGCAGTAGGAAATCCTTTTAAATATGTCCTGAATAGATCTTATCATCTCATTGACTGCAGTTACAATATCTGCTCCCAGAATGCTTTTAAAAACTACACAGTTAATAGAAATGAATAAATAATTTCCGGTTCAAGAAAACAACAATAATGCATTATATTTCCCTTTTAATCCTGAGAATTTCTGTGCCTTTACAGAAAATCTAAGTAATTCCAAACTTTTTAAAGAAGATCTCCAATTTTTTAAAACTGTTTCAGAGCAGTGTAGCCCCAAATATTTGGTTTTTCCCCCTGCTTCCCATAATATAGCAGATTGAGTCTGAGATATTTCTCTGGCCTCTCTCTATCTACAGTACTCAACAGCTACAGCTATGGTTTCCATGAGGAAGACATGAGAGGTAAGAATATATTACATACTTCTCTTTTCTGGAAAATTTCTTGCAAAATGGAAGAACAGGCTTTCAACAGCCTAATTCAGCAAGGGCTCTGCTGGCCTCCAGCTGTCTTCAACAACAGTCTGAGAGCCTTTGTCCTATTGCACACACAGAAGTGAACTGCTACTTCATTCACTTAAGACTGTGCCTCTCTACCTCCTTGTATCTTACTCATTGTCTGAAGAAAAGGGGAATGTGGTAATAAATAGACTCCCCACTTTATTTTATGCACCACAACACTGCTTTTCTAGTGCCCTCATATTAAGCCTCTTTTAAATACATATCACTGGGCTTAAGTGGCGTGGAGAGACATGAATGAGGTCTTTCCAACCAGATTAATCAATAGAGAAGATTCAGTGTTTGCAGAGTAGCATTGATATGATAGAATTATTTATTTACTTTCCTTGAGAATAAGAATAATGTGAGTAATGTTCTGGGAAAAGCTTCTTACATGTGTCAATAACATGACAATAGTCACTGTCATCAACTTCTGTTCAACAAGGAACTAATGGTGAGGGAAGCTCTACAGCACCCGGCACAGCTTTGATGCATGGGAAGGATGGCTTTTTGTCATTTAAGAGAAAGAATACCAATGCAAGAGGGAAGTTAAAGTCCAAAGAGAGTTCTAAAAGGCTTTAGTTAATTTGCTTTTATGGAAGCATGGCACAGCTTGTTTGCAAGTAATTAATTCTTTTAAATTTCTGCTCAGCTACAGTAAAGCATAGTGTTGGAAAATGCATAATCTGCCCACCTGGAAAACACTGAGCAAAAGCCTGTAGAATGAAGGATTAGAACATGCTATCAAAAGATTTAACCTAATGGTATCCTGCACACCAAAATCACTATTTATAATTAGATGATCACTTGCTTTGCTAACACTTAAAAAACCAGGGGAAGTCTGTTGACCAAAACCATTCAGATCTTGTCAATGTGCCATTTTGACTGAGACCTGCTATGGTCAAGGAACCATGTTTACTAGCTGGAGATTGGACAGAGCTGATGAATGCTACACATTCAGTTTATCCATTATGGAAGAAATAATTTATTACTACACCTATTTCTTAGTATTCTAGGCAGACCTTGCTCCTTATTTTTTTCTTTACCACAAGGTTTCTCATCATTACTGTCATTCTTCAATTTTACCTTGTGCAACCAAGTATAAGCACAAAACATTGTCACTAGGATTTTTAAAATACACATAGGTCTGTTCATCACTGCAAACTTGCACCTTGGAGGGATTAACAGAACAAAACTAATGGGCTGAACATCTCACTAAGGTGAGCACTTCAAAAGATAAAAGCAGAAAGCAATTGAGAAATGTAAGAGGTTCTGATACAAAGAAGATCTTTCGAGCTTGGAGAATTTTAGTGAAGTCTCTTGCGTGTGGATATGGAAAAGTATGTGTGAGTAGACATTTGTGGACCTTTGATAGTTTTAGTCATCTGCCAACACATACATATCCTAAATGATTCACTGTAAATTGATTCACCGTATCCTATTGGATTCCATTTACAGATATATGCAGTATAAATACTATGCAAAATTTCTCAAATAAGAGTACCTTGAAACTACTGCATCAAAATCCAAACCAGTACTTTTAAAAAAAAAAAAAGTCTTTAAAACTATAACCTGAAAACATTTTTGCAGTATTTTATTGTTCCGTCTGGTTCTGGTTTGCTGCAGTGATTAATATTTCAACAAGTGATTTGTGTTTAATATATTTTGTATCCCAAATGTCTTCCATATAATCAGAAGGTTTAAAATAAAATATTTTTGTATTATACCTAGGTGAAGTTACTCAGAAAGAAAAATAAATGCTTTGCATTTTTACAAGTAAACTTGCTTTTCTGTAATCTACTGATTTAGAGAACTTGATCTGCATAACCATTTATTGCTATTCTTTAGTCATTTACTGGGTACTCATCAAAGCTCTGAGGAAAAGAAAAAATCAGAATGCAGTGATTTGCCTAATCCATGCCAGTACATACCAATCTTCCTATTATGGTTGGTTATTTTACCTATGTATTTGAAATCAGCACACTAAGAATAGCTCCAGAAGACAGAAGAACCACTAATATAACACTTTTCCATGTTGAACCAGAGAGTTTTCTTGTTTCTGATTTTTCACATGTTTCATTGTGTTTTAACATGAAAATTTTGTAGATGCCATACAACAAAAGAGCAAAACTGATAAATAAAACCTTTGTAAACTAGTAGCAATATGAAACAAGAAAGGTTGTTAGTTAAAAATTACTCCATAAACAGCAGCGATATGGGCCCTTCTAACTGATCAAATACTTCTAACTGGTCAAATACAAACAATCTCGTCCTCTGGAGATCTTCGAAACATTGATCAGCCATAGAAGTAGTTGAAAAAAATTTGCACAAGCTTCTGGGCAAGGAAAAGGGGGAAAGGTTTCCTGAAAACTTAGGGATCTACCAATCAAGTAGTTCTACTTCTTGGTAGGTACATGCATGTTTAAAAAATTCTGTTAAACAAATGCTGACTGTCACAATTAAAAACCTCATATCTAAAAGTGAAATGAAGGAACAAAATGGGAAAATTATTACAGTTGCTTAAAAAAAAAAAAAGAACAATACTGTGCAGTTTAACAAAGATGATCAATGACAAAGAAAGTGGGAAAATTCACCACTAATATTTTGTATCTATTGCAGATTTCATAGGAAATGTAGCTATGCTGGTAGAATACTTTAGTACACACAAAATGCAAAAGCCTCTACAGAGAACTAATTTAATGTTGTAGAATAATGAACAAGAGTTGCAAATTATGGTGTGAACTCTTGAGTTAAAATGCCTTTGTAAAGAATTTATTCAGAAAAATAAAAATAATAAACAGGAAACATTATGTGTCACATTTATATCATGTATTGACAAGAGGTAACAAAGGTTTTGATGCCAGCATGAAATGTACATGTTAGGACTGTCTAAAACAGGTAGCATGTAGTCTAAAATAAACAGACAGTATTCTGATAGTCTAGACTAGTCTTGTCTGTGCACAGCTATCCACCTGGGCTTCCCTGCAGGCTGCCTTCCTGGCCAGGGGTCAGCCCTGCCTCGGGGTAGTATCCCAAATTGTGACCCATGCCCACAGGAACCCACCTCCTCGGATTTGTGAGTTCTATGCCTCGGTGGCTGCTGTCACACCCAAACCCATCTCCTTTGCTGGCTCTGGACTTACTCAGTATGAGATTGACAATGCCTATGACTTTATTGGTAAAAATAGACATAGTCTATTTGATGTTATGTACGAAGAGAATATGCTCAGGCACTGAAATACTAATGTCTTCCTTTATAAACTCTGGACCTTGTTTACATGTCTCATAATTATGGTAATATTTCAGCTTTCTAATACTTTACTTGCACAATAAAATTAGAAAAATGAAGAGGACCCCAAAAGATAGTAGAAATTATGGATCCTTTTTTCGTTCATTATATTAAGTGAATGACCACAGAGGAAAAGAATCAATAACTAAAGACTGTTGGCAGGAAGGAGAGCATCTGAAAAAAGTACACAGCTCAGATTTGAAAACAGAGTTCATATGGAATGACAGACCACTTATGTCTCACTTCTTATCAGAAAGGCATGAATCAAAAAGTGAAGCCTATATATAATGCAAAATAGATTTTATTGCAGAGAAGACAGAAAGATGACACTAATCAAACTGATACAGACTACACTGGCTACAGTGCTACTCATCTTTGTATCCTTTCAGTGGCATAACTTGACCTAAATAAAAGTCCAATCTCATTTACTACCTTAAAGAGCTTGAAATCAGTTTTAGGGTCATATTACCTATAAGTAACAGATAGAGCACTTAACATCAGCAGTGTGGAATATCAAATTGCAAATGGCTATGCCAGACAGAAATATCAAACCTAACCTCTAGGCATACACAAAGACCTGGAGTTCACAGGTACCCTTTTTCTCTATGCTGATTCCTGAAAAACAGTGACTTCTCCACCACCACGGTCACTTCTGAATAAGAAGTAGAACAGTCTCTCCCCACCATGTTTAAAATATCTGTGGAGAAACAATGCTAGATGAAGTGAAATGAGGCTGCAAGCTATAATTTTCCATTAATGGAAAAGAGTTTGAAAGGTTCAAATGTAGTCACCAGGAAACATTTCTAAATATGTTTAAGTAATTGAAAATGCTGCCAAACCCGGATTAGCACTGTACCACATGCAATTCCATATGCCACACACCAGAGAATATATGGAGTGATGGGAATAAATTAAAATTTAATCTTTCCTTTTTGGCAGCAATTTTTCCAAACCCTCTAAGAGGCAGATACAGAACTCAAACAGAAGCCTTTTAACTATGCTGAAGGGAAGCCAGATGCTATTTGCTGTACACTGAAAAGACAGAAAGTTTGGATCTTTTCTGTGTTCATTAGTCTGCAGCTGATTCATGTTCAAATGAATATTGGCTTAGAGCTTTTTAATTGCAGTTAATGAGATAAACAGTTACATTTTCTGGAAAATGTAAGGAAAACTTCTTATCATTGTCCACTTCAAAAAAACTAGAAAAAAGAACCTTATTCTCTCACCCCAGACTAAAAGTACTTTAATACTAATCAATGCTCATTTGTGGTGTGACTCTCTAATGTACATCAAAATAATGCAATAAAAATGTTCAACCTCATCAAGATAAGAATAGGTGTTAGAGGTTTTTCAGATCTTAGTGTTCCCCCACCAACCCGACGACTGCTTCCACAGACATGACTTAAAATTCCATCAGCTTATAATAGATACACTACTGAAACAAAACACCCTTAATTTATCATAAATGGTATGTTTTTGTGGCTCCTCTTACAAAAAGCTAAGACACTGGAAAGTCTTACTCTGGGAGAGATTTAGAGTCAGTAGTATTAATGAAGGATTTATTACTCTGTGTATTGCTCTTTTAGATCACAGAAATGTGCAAAATTAAATTATTCATCGTTTCTCATCCATACAAAATAAAAGGATTAATATGTCCCTGTTATAAAATATGTGTTGGCACCGGTATAGTGCTCCTTAAATAAAAGAATAAAAGAATGCTGTGCTACCAATTTATATGCCTCATAGAAATCTTTTTCCAGCACTTGAAATGTTTAAATTTAAGAGCAGAAAGTATGACAGATAAAAAAGAAAGGTATGCTACAGAGACACCAGGACTCATTTTATTCTCATTTATACATACATGATGAACAAGGGCAAAATCAGGGGGATTATGCTTGTACAAAAGTGGCACAGGAGAGGAGTTCAACACATGGAAGAACATTCAGATTTAAGGTAATCTGATATGTGATTGTCAGGTGTACCAATGCACCACAGCAGAGGACCACACAAAGTTGCCTTTGACTGATCTAGCACCTAAGCTGGAGGAGGATGAAACATTCCTGTCAACCCTGTGGATGCTGGGCCATTACAGGCAGAGCAGGTACACAGATGGTAAAAGAGGTTCCAGCACACGCATAACACAAGCCTTCATTAGGGGTTTTCATTTGATTTGAGGAAGATTATGTTTAGTTTATTGAGAAAGCTTCTCTGTACACACTGATGCAGCCTAGTCATTTCTGTGATTGGAACAGAGCCAATTCAGAGCCGAGGGCATGACCACATTCCTTTCCAGCTTCTATCACTGCATGTGTCAGAGGGAATTGTTACTGCGTAAACTGTCAGCTCACATGCCCCCTTGGTGTGGTCCCTGCAAAAGTGAGCAGAATACTTCGTGATCTGCTCTGTACAACTACAGCAAAATTGCTAAAGATCAAGGACATTGAAAGTCAGCAGTGACATTTATCAAAAGTTTTATATTTGATTTAAAAAGACAAAAATTGAGCTTGATAGGCACAACTAGAAGCCCTAGATGCTAAATTATTCTGTATAATTCTGTGTTTCAAAAACATGCATTAACTCATGCTTGAGGCAGTGAACTGTTGAAGTTTAAATGTGAAAAGTTCTGCCTATTCCTATTAACAGGAATTGAAGTATTTTGTCAATATCTCTCTCACACATGTCATATACATCCATCCAATGATACTCAGCAGAACACAGGTACTAGGCATTTAACTGCAACTTCTCTGAAATATTCCATAACACATGCCAAGACTTCTCATAATTCTGACACTTACTTTGAGGTAACAAAAAATACATGGTGATTAAGCAGGGCGGTGATCTTCAGATTTGAGATAAATCTCTGTTTTGAATGTACTTTGTGAAGTTATGATTAGGATAAGATCCATCAAAGCGCTGCAAATAATGTAGTGACAGAGCAATGGGGCACAACATGATTATACATCCCTTCTATCAGTATAAGTGTACTAGCAGTACATCTGGCCACATAATAATTATATAGTGTGAAGGAATTTAACTAAAGTTGGGTGGTTTTTTTAACTTTATGTGTAAGTATGAGCTTAAATTTTTAATGACATCTATATTTGTCCTCAGAATATTGTCAGTGCTAAGAAGAAAAGATCGGGTTTGCCTACAATAAACAACAGAGTACCACGAAGGTGTTCTACACTTGAGCCCACACTTTGTCCATTTTTTGTCTAAAATTACAAACTGAAGTTTCATGAATAATATTTGGCTCAACTTCTGAGGCTTTAGCTCTTTAAACTACTTCTATATTGTAACAGGAATTTCAATTTACTTAATTTCATCTCAATTCATTCTAATTTTCAGAAAGTCTGTTTTTCTTTGAATTTTTAGTTTAATTTCAAGTAAATCAATATCTGATTCAAAATAAAACAGCAATTACAGAAACAAAATAAAAACTAGTTGAATCTATATGTTATACTACTGAGATTGTGCTATGGTTATTGTGATCCTTCACAATATATATTGTCTATTTGTCCTTCAAAAAACTCTAACTGGTTAATCTAGAAAGTATATTTATAATCATTGAGCCATAATTTTGAAAAAAGTCAGAGAGTGTTAGTATGGCACATTTTAAAGCAGAGAAATCATCCATTCTCTGCTTTAAAAAAAATCCATCCACAAGATCAATTTTCCTGAAGCATATGGTCACAAAAGTGTATTCCATTAGCACTTCTTTTGCTTCTTTTTAAATAATTAATCTCTTTGCTTTAAGAGTTCATAATATCAATATATTAATCTTGAAGGATTGTCTTCATGGTCTAATATTGATTAAAAAAACAAAAACAAAAACAAAAAACACAAAAACAAACAAAAAACAAACCAACAAACAAATAAACAAAGCAAAACAAACAAACAAACAAAACCAAAACCAACCAAACAAAAAAAACCCCACCAATTTTTAGCTCTTAAATGCAAATCTACAAAAGATTACCAAGCCCATTTTCTTTTCAAAACTGAGATATAACTCATATACAGTTGTATTTGCAGGTTTTAGATCAAATGTTTAGAAATTTCCGTTCCCAAGGCCTTACATGTCTTCTTTTTTTTTTTTTTTTTTTTTTTAACATTTAAGTCAAAAGCAAAATTCCTGTTGACCTCAGGAAAGTTCTGGAATATATCATGGGCAAATTTTAGACGCCACTGAAACCGTACAAGTAAAAATACAGAAATATCTCTGTGCTTTTGTTAAGGATACTGAAATGCATTATTTTTTATGTCTTTCAAATAATACTAAAACTTTATTTTAATAAACCCAAGTGGAATCTCTTTATTAAAAATCTTCTCAGAACTGAAGTTAATAAGGTTTTGATATTTTTGAAAACTGCATTTTTTTCCCCCTTGTAACTGTCCTGGGGTGACTTTACGATGCTTGTATCCCCAACTGTCTGTTCTGTTTATGCTGGATATCAAGTTCTATACATTTAGGACTGGTTCTGAGGGAGAAGAGGGGGAGAAGAAGCGCAGAGTTTGATTTCCAGAAACTACAGTTGCTCATCTGCCTTCCATCTCACAGATTGTGCTGTCTGCAGATGGGCAGCAGGAGAGAGCACTCCTTTGTTTTTTAGTTAATTCTTTTTTTAGCTAGCTGAGGTAGAGAAGTTCCCCGGACTGTGATTTTTTCTCTTTCTTGAAACTGATCAACCCTGCTCTGGACTGCAAACCCAGAAGAACACCAGGAGCTCACACCTGTGTCCCACCAGGGACGCAGCATTTTCCAGCATATCAGAGGGACTGATAAGAGACTGAGTGAGCCGAGCTACACCTCACAACAGGGACTTTCTGAATTTGCCATCTCTTCAGAACAGAGAGAGGTTTTATTGTTCAATATTATGCATTTTTTAATGCTTGTGAACATTTGGCTTGTTAAATAAACAGTTTTTTTCAATATTTCTCCAAGGAAATCTTTTCCCAAACTGGTTAGGGGAGCTTGAAACTGCTTTCTAGAGAACCCCTTTAGAAGTTTCCTCTCAAATTTGCCCCAGTTCAGGACAGTAACTTTCAAGCATTTATTATAGAGAGCACATGGACACAAAAACATTTTGCTTCACATTTTTGTTATCCCAAGTCAAAACTGGGAAAACTATTTTAAGCTGAAGCATTGTAGTAAGAAAGGAATCCTGATTATTAAAAGACTACCTTCTGTGGAGGGTAGAAAATAATAAATAGTGATTATACTTTCTCCTTTCTCTGGATATTAATTGGCTCATCTTTTATTTTGCTGTAAGATATCTCAGTTATTGTTCCTTGCTTATTCACTATTTGAAAGTTTGATCTTTAGTTTCATTCCTGCATTTTAAAAATTCACTGAGCATGAATAATAAAAAGCAGAAGGTTATTGATCACAGAAAAAGGAGGGAAAAATTGTCTTAGACCAGGTTATATACAATTCTGTGTCTACAGCAGGTAGACTTATTTTGGCAGTATTCTGGCTAAAGTAAAATTAATGGCAAAAAAATACAGTTACTTCAGGTGGATCAAGTCTTGGAATAAAGTGGCATGAAGCCTTTACAGTGTTTTTCAGGTTACACAAGAGAAACGATTTTAAAATTGTCACTGAGACACACAAAGAAATCACATGCAAACAAGAGATTTTCACAGAGGTTCTTCCGATCCAGCTCCTAGCTGAGAGAGCTGAGAGAAGAAGAGGAGCCCCTTTGTTTATTTTTACTTTTTATGCATTTGGGGGTCTAGCAGAAGATTGGCTTTTTGGGGTTTCCACCCCTCAGCCTCAGTGGCCAGACCAATTGTCAGTTACAATTGTCTTCAGGTTAGAAATATGCAAACAAAGGACAGAGAATGAAAAACAAAGGATTTATTTATATTACATCTGTGGGAAAGGTAGAAAATTGCTCTAATATTGTACAGAAACTAAAAGATTTGACTCCATTTATGAAAATCAAAAGGCTAATAAAGAAACTCAGAAAACCTAGGGTAACATAAAATAATTCATATTTAATGAAAGACTGCTGACAATTCATTTAGGCATAAACATTTTTTAAAAAAATTACAGATGTTACCTGAAGTAACGTTACAGAAAAGTAATGTCCCTACTAGCCATTTCCTGGCCAAGAAATCATTAAAACTGTGACATATTTACCATCAGCAAATGATTATTCATTTATTCTGCCACAGGCATGAAATTACTTGAAGTTTCACTGTTATGCTATTCCTTATTTGTACCACTATTCTCTGTCATTGTGCATATGCTCTATAACATTGTTCATGAAGTCCCAACATTAGAAAACAATATCTTCAAGGTCTTCACATGATTTTCATACTGCATATAGTTTGGAAATATGCTACTATCTTTGTTCCAGATCATTTTTAATACTTTGGTTTTTCTCGAGTGTATTTATAATTATCTCAAAATAAATTTGTATGGCAATCTACTGGTCACACTCTTGTGAACTTACCATTACTTATCAGTGTAACACATGCCATGAGTGACACCTTTAACAGCAGACATCCAGGAGCTTAATATCCAGCTTTAGGTGTCACTTGATATATGAGAATAGCTAATTGTTTACCACAGACAATAAAAATTACAAGAATTTACCATCTTCTTACCTAAGAATAAGAAATTAAGTATGAGGCAGAATGCCCAATAAAATGTACTCTCCACTCCTAGGATGTGGTTAAAACTGAGAATTCTTGAAAGGTGCTCAATCCCACAGCAAAACTCACATCACCAAACAGTTTTTATATTCACTAGTGAGTGTTCATGCTCATTAATACATTAATTTGCAAACTGGACCTTGATTCTATCGCCTTTGCTGCCAACATTTGAGCTGTTTCAGATTATATTTGACCTAACTGATTCCTGCTGCTCTGAACTGTCTGTATACAACTTTTCATTTTGACTGCAGATCCACTGATTTGTGGGGTAAAAATGTGATGCCACTGGGCTGCATAAGCCCCTATGGGCACATTAGACTCAGCTTGGCTGTTTCTAAGGATGGTATGTATGTGTAAAAAAAAAAAAAAAAATGTTTTTGAGAGCCAGCCTATCGTGCATTCCTTCTTCTAGTTAGTCACTCTAGTCAAACACTTCTCTCACTGCTTCTGCAACACAAAGCAATGCATTGAAATCTTTACTCAACTTTCAATGACAAAAAGCTAGAATAAACATCATGAAATCAGTATTGGGCAGGATAAATGTCAGAGTGCAAGAAGAGTAAAGCTTAATATAAAAAGATCCCGAGGTTTTGAGTTGAAAAAAGAGATGGCAACTACACTGAAAAATAAAATAGACCCGCAGTTACAGCAGATTGGCAAAAACTTCACTTGTTGATAATATAAAAGCTCTTCAGCCAGTGAAATAACCTGTCTGAAGTATGCTACTAAAACCTCATCTGCACCTCTTACTCCAGAAAGCCATCTTAGAGTCTCACTTTTATACTGTTATACACCGTTCTTCCAAAGAAGTTGGTACTTGTGATGACAAAGCAGAGACTCAAGGACAGGCATTGCACTGGAGAGGTACCTCAGCCACAGGAACTGACAATGTCCAGATCCAGTAGACCCACTGAAGAAAATGTGATCAGCTGCAAAATGTGAGTCTGAACCCAAACTACTGACTCAAGATATCATTTTGCATCCATTTTCATTGCTAAAACCTACTCAACTATTATACATGATTTTTCTCGGTCTACTTCTACTCCTTACATTAATCTCATTTCTAGTTCTGTGATCTGATTTTGACTAATTTTTGAGAAGCACAACTTCACTCGCTTCAGGGAAACTGAACTTGATTTACAAATGGTGGACTTACATTAGAGTTAAACCAATGATTTTGATATTATCCTTGCCAACGTAAACTTAATTTTTCAAAAAGAAGATTTCCCCCCCTATTTCTGTTTCTATGGCAACAACATTCAGTGACTTGCTGTGACAGCTTGGGCAGGATTGGGAATTCTGATGAAGATGAAGCCATAAAAATACTCCTTTTGCAGCAAATAAAATCTGAAGCAGAATCATATTACTATTTTCTCCCTATAAATCTATCTTTTCCAAACTATCTTTCCACCAGATTTTTAAAAATCCCTAATGGCTATTTCTATCCTTGTGATACATGAATAGTTTTTGCTTCAGCACTTTTAAAATTGGAAAGTGTTGATGCGGAGCTCTTAGGCTAATAAATTCAGGATTTAGAATTTATCTTGGCTCTTTAAGGAAATACTTTATTTCTCTTGTAATTACAGGAAAGCCCTGAGGGGGCTTTGGGTGATATATACAATACAAATATGAATATGGATTCACTCAGTCAATCAGCTAAATATTTTTTTATATGGTACACCTACCTTTCAGTGTTCATCTTTGGTCACTG
The DNA here is from genome assembly GCF_015227805.2 of Hirundo rustica. Taxonomy (NCBI): domain Eukaryota; kingdom Metazoa; phylum Chordata; class Aves; order Passeriformes; family Hirundinidae; genus Hirundo; species Hirundo rustica. The sequence continues at coordinate 61,913,334 of NC_053488.1, read as the reverse complement.
TGGATAAGTAATGCAAAAGGAATTCAAACCATAAATAAAGATTCTGTGTACAAAGAATAGTTCTGACGGAAGATACAGTAAGTAATAAATATGAAAATGAGGGCAACTTATTGATAAGATAACTAGTATTCATATTCTGGCTTCTGTAGCAGCGCCCTAAATCATGCCATGAACCAGATGCCAGCCACCTTCCCCAGAGGCCAGCTATTAATTCCTTGGCTAAGCAGCAATATAAGCAACATTACTTTAAACACAGGCTGTTTCTCCTCTACTCTCCTCTATCCCACAGTGCTGAAATTGTAATGAGAAGAGATCTGGAGCTCAGCCAGACAGCAATTTGCAATCCAGCCAACTGGATGTTATTGCTCTGAGATGTTTTTGATTTTCTTTTTATGCTTTTTATCAAATTAAGTTTAAATACATCTAGTTTCTGAAAGATTCTCCTTTCACTCCTGTAATTTTATGGAGTTTAAAGTGGACTCCTTATTTGTAGATCTACAAACTGGATAGAACACATGCTGCATAGTGCTAGTCCAGAAAAATATTAAAATGCATTCTTAACTTCATGAGTAATCTTACTCTTGTTGAATCAAACATTAAGTCTCATCTTATTTTTGACAATGTTAGCTAAGTTTAGAGAGAAATATGTGTATAAGTGCTTTTCTAGATAAGTTATAAAGTTTTGCCTTTCCAGTATTTCCTTGACAAATAATTGATGCTAAAAACCACCCCAAATTAAAAATTGTCATTGGTATGTTCATTTGGTGAAGCAAAGTGAAATCTGGTTAAGTTTTGAGTGTTACAGTAAAGGATGTAGCAGTTAGAAAGAATCAAACTTTACTGGTTTTTCAACTCTCAAAATAGCATTCATATTGACCAACAAACTGTGCTGGGTTGGCCCTTACTGGTAGGTAAGTCCTCACCTCATTGTTCACTCACTTACCGCAAGAGCAAGATAGGGAAGAGAATTGGAAGAGCATAAATATGTTAAGAGAATTTAAAAGCAAATGAAAGAAGTAGGAAAATGAAGAAGTAGGAAAACGCTATGAAGAAAGTTGACTCCACTAGAAGGTTTCTTATCTTGATAACTTCCTTCTCCAAGTGCCAGAGGAGTTAAAAATGATAGGTGTTATGCTGGATTTTGTTCACATCAACAAGGAAAGGTTTGTGGGGATGTGAAGCTCAAGGGCAGCCTTGGCTGCAGGGACCATGAAATAGAGTCCAAGATCTTTGAGGCAGCGAGAAATGTGCACAGAAATCTTGCTACCCTGGAATTCAGGAGAGTTGACTTAGCCTCTTCGGGGGTCTGTTTGCTAAAGTGTCTTGGAATAAAGCCTTGGAGGGAAGATTGGCCTAAGAAAGCTGGTGATTAGTCAAGTATTTCTTCCTCCAAGGTGAAGAAGATGAAGAGGCAATCTTATTAAGGCATACAAATAAGAACAGTTGTCAAACAGATAGGCCCAGGTTCTTCTCAGTTTTAATGTGACAAAGCAGTAGAGAAAAGCCTCTCCATTAGTTTATGTGGATGATTATTTTTAGATTTGTTGCTGATGAAGTAAATATTGTCAATGCAGTATATAGTATAAATAGGTCTAAAGAGATAAAATATAAACAGGCTGCCCTAGAAATGTACAGGTTTTGGCTTTAGCCTTGCAGAATGCACATCCGCAAAGCAAAAAAGTACCTATGGAACTATAAGATTTTATCTCTGGAGGTAGTCAGGATCTTAACACTTTTACTTATCCATTCAAAAGTGAATTTTTCCAGTGTTTATGGCTAGATGTACCTGGCAGACATTCCTGCCTGGAGATGGGGGAGAAGGAAGAGGGGGAGTGAAGGGAATGGTCTGGGTGGGGCCAGATCCATCTGGAAGCCGCCTGCAACCTCGGGAGACCGGTCAGCTCAGTCTCCAGCAGCATTTTGTACCCTTTTGCAGGCCAGTGTGCACCAAAGCCTGTCACAACCATCACAGCTCCCTCATCTCTGAAATTCATTTATTATGTGAGTCCCCCCTGCATTTCACACTTGGTATTTTTATCTTAGGACAAATCATATTGCACATCAGAGAGGGATGATGCAAGGGAGATGAGGTGTGAGTGGGGGCAAGGCATTTTGTCACCAACATACAATACTAAATACTTTTAGAGAAATATGAATCAATGCCTGACCACTGAATTATTACTCTCTGGTAAGTCTTTATGATATTTTTCAACAAAAGCTGAATGAACAATGGAGTTAATCTAGGGAAGAGTAATTCACTAAATTATTTGAAAGTAGCATTTACTGGAATGAAAAGCCCATTATTGTGTTACTTTCCCCAGCACACTGAAATACAAAGTACTCTTTGGACAGGTCAGTAACATTTAACTTGATTGAGTTAAATCAATTTGATTTCTTATTTGATAGTTTCTCTTCTCACATTAAAACCCAAGCCTATTCAACTGTATCACAGCTGGCAGGATTTAAACTAACAGTTAAGGGGACAGAACCTAAATATTTCCATATTTTGTGTTCAAGTATACACATACAGAAAAGTACATCTCTGCTGTAAGGCAAGGATATTCCACAAAATATGTCCCAGATTTTCATTACTAAAACAAATTAGGATTCTTGGCAATTTATATATATTTTTACACACACACACACACACACACACACACACACACACACACACATATATATATATATATATATATATATATATACACACACACACTTTTGATTTCACAAAAGTGTTATGACTCTGGAAACATTTTTGTTTACTTGTCAGAGCTGACCAACAGGTTACTATTCTCAAAATCCCCAGAGCATCCAAATGCAGGCTCAGATATCCTCAAAACCAGCACTAACTTCCTATGAACAAAATGTTTGTTATCTGCATTTCCTTTTGAAAAATGACAGTTATATAGCAAATGAACATCATTACTAGTATCAGAACTTTGCCAGGTTGATTAATACTGAATAATTTAGAAATACCAGGCATGAGTTCCATTTAAGTCTTCATTGAGAAGATCCAGTCTGCCCAAGACCTACTTACAAAGACTATACAAACCACTTCCAGCCTTTTAGAAAAAGTAACTCTCTTTACCCATACATTGTTAGAGGAGAATGTCGACATTTCTAATTGCCATTTAGAAGGACAAAAGGTGGTAGGTTGGAAAATGTTACCACAGATATCTTGCTGCATACCTCCTAAATTCTGGCTGCTTTGGAAAAAAATCGACTTTCAGACTCCCTTATCTCTGATATTTAAAGTATATTGAGACTTCAAAAGTAACAAATACTCCCCAAGTAAGGCCAGTGGAAGTTTAAAATGTTCAAAGATGTAGCCTAGCATTTTACAGGATGAAGCTGATGGCCACCACACTGTACAGGAAGAAGGCAGGCATGCCTCTTTGAAACTGGCTGTGTAAGCTGTCTCCAAATACCACAATAAGCTTAGTCAGATCTGGCCACATTCTCTCTTCTCCATAAAATGCCTCACCCAAAATCTCTGACAACTTTCAATGATATAGTTTAAGAGTCTACCCTTCTCACTGTTCTTCCCCGCCCTTGCACTTTGCCAGAGACAACAAAATGGACAGAATATGAGGGTCATTCTGTTGGGGAGGTAACACAAGATGTCAGTCTCCTTGTTGCCCATACCTGATGTGGCTGTCATGGGAAGAGTAGGTATGAAGTATGGAGTGTTAAATGTTTTCCCCTTTAGCTCTGATCATGGTTATAGGCAGATTTATGTGTTCTGTGTGGACAGAACCAGATGTTTTGTTTACCACAAATCTGGAATGCCCACATATTTAGGAACATATATCCTAGGATATTCTTCTTTAAGACATTATTCATGCTTCCTCATTTCTGATACATAAAAAGAAATCATATTGGTATTTGCCTTGTTCTAAGTCAGAGAGATATTTACCTATGTGTGAATGAAAAAGGTTGATGTACTCTTTTCTAGTGAAATCCCCGCTTTAAAAAATGTGCTTAACATATTTGTACATATTTATAAGTCAATAACTCAGTCATGGTGGCTTATGATGAGAATTATCTCTTAAAACTCTCCAACAGCTATCAGAAACACTAGATTAAGGTTGCTTGACATGATACTCTTAGTGTAAATACAGAATTAGAGAGCTCTAGAGATTACTAGAATGTATAAATCAGCTTTAGCAGATAACTGGAACAATCAAGCCCCCAGTGAAGGATGCTGGTTTTGTGAAGGGTTTTGGTATGCCAATTTATGAGAAACAAAATAGTTAAACAAAATACAACAAAATTTCTCTATTCACAACAAATGTCTTGATCTTGGATATTTGTTTCTTAACAATTTAACAACTCCCATCTAGAGATCTGATTATTCCTGAAGCCAGTCTTCATGCAGATCTAGTAATTTTGCCAGATGGCACACATACAGCACCTAATTGGATTCCAATGCAACAAAAATGTTTGCAAACATAAACACTGGATAGATAAATGCAGAAAAACCCCATTACTCTCCATAAAAAGAAACATGTAGTTGAAGAGTTGGTATTGTCTCTCCAGAAGAACTGCCTTGGCCTGTTCCTTGCCAGCAAACACACGAATGGGAGGGCTTTTGCTCATACTTTCAGTGTTTGCGTAAAGTGGTAACCATGAAACACCACTTGTACAACATCCAAGTTCCACTAATGTAGCAGTTCCATCATAGCTAGAAAAAAGAATAATGCCAGAATATAAACACAGTTTTATGATATGAAAGGCTTTCTGGGGGAATGTATACCCTCAGAAAACACAGGGATAGTACCCTGCACTCATACTAGGGAGCATAGTTGTAATTATCTGAGTAAAATAGCACATCCATGACTCTGATAATCACACCAATTTAAAATGTTTACATTATCTCAAGGACTTTTCCTCCTTTTCTTTTTTACATTATCTCAAAGCTTTTCCATTATTTTCATATGTAAGTTAAAATTTAGGAACAAATTGTAATGTTCTGCAAGATGACAGAAGACAAGCTGGACTCATTTCTAATAAATCTAAAGAGCAGAAATTTGAACTGAATGCAATAGTTCCACCAGGTGCTTACAAGATGTAAGAAAATTTGGTCCCAGTTATTTCATTGTTTTCTTATTCTAAATTAATGGTATTATGGTAAAGGTAAATGTTCAGTTCTTTTCTGAAAAGGAAATATGTAAATATTATTTTATTATGTTTCCTCACATCCAAACTACCACTTCATTCTTTCTACTTAACAGCACTAATATAGTTATCTGAGCTGCATTTAAAGGCAAAAGAGATTTGCTGCAAAGTTAATATTTTGCAACTGAAAGTTGTTCACAACCTAAGATTAAATACAAATTGATTTACAGACCATTTTGCTGTAATATTCACTATTAATTTTTAACAAACATTAGTACTATTTTGCTCCTTATTTCTGTAAGTAAAGAAACAAATCTTGGAACACATACAGATAATAATAATAAATTTAAAAATAATTTCTCTATCAAGATTCTATTTAGTTTATTTTAAAAAGTACATTTAAGGCTACTCAAAATGCAGCTAATTATTTGTTTTTATGTGTGGAGTTTCACTAAATCATTTACAAAGTTGCAACTTCTTATTTCACACAGGTTTATTCAGGTCAGGATCCTGTACAATGCCCAATGGAAATTACAACTGCTGAAGATGGAAAAAGACCTCAGACCACTACATCCAACCCATGTGCCTGTTGAGTGCGGAATGTGTGAACATGTGAGAACCACAAACAAAAATATACTAGTCCATATTTCAGATGAAACAACTTGTAGTCTATATTCCTCCTTGAGAAATACATCTAAATTCACACTTCAGATCAGTACCTGGGAATTTTAGCAATATGACACATTAGGATGAAAATCATATGCCAGAAGTACATGCAGTTAAATTGATCTCTGTGTGGCAGTATTGAACACAGGACTGTCATCAACAGAAAAAATTGTGTACAATTTCATGCCTCTGGTATGAAATAATCAAAGAGAGCCTAAGGGCTTACAGAAGGTCAGCATGTTTGCTTAACTGTGGTTTTGCTTCCACTATAATGTCATTGTGATGAACTAAGAACTCAAATGTTTAAACAGGGTCAGGACTTTCTTAAGCAAACCATGAGCCTTTTCTATGTCAAATTTAAATAAACCTTTAACTCAAGGAATGGTTTTGTTCAAGTAGGCTATTCTAGAACTCCATATTTTCCAAAGTGACAGATGCTAATGGGCTAGAGTTAATGCATGTACTTCACATTCTCTCAGGTTACTCAGACTTTCACTTGTGGACCTCAGCTGCCCAAAGCAGTTAAGTGACTACTTTCAGAATCATGGAGTCACAATTAGGTCAGGTGCTAGAATACTGGATGAAGAAGAAAATAAATGCAGTATCTCTGTAGGAAAAAACCCTCCACAATAAAGGTCAAAAGATGTAAATGAGATGAATATCAATCATAACTTTACAGAGACTTAACTGACCAGTGCAGCACACAATGGTATTACAGGGTCACCCAGTAAAATTCCTGTGACAGATAGGAAAAGAACTTCATTTTTATCTCCTGTCATGAACTGTTAAAGCATTAGAATAAGCTATATAACTAATAAAGGGACTGTTCAGCTTGATCAATTTTGACAACCTAACCCCAGGAAACATTTACTTTCACAATAGCTGGATATTCTCATTTATTATGTTGTTTATAATTTTTTATCCAAATCAGTTCCCCTTCAGCTGTCCAAACAACTAATAAAGCTGTTTTGTAGACATTCTTTACCACAATCTTTTTGGTCTCTCCTCTACCATATCCAGCCTGCTGTTGTTTGCTTATAACATCCTCAAAATCCAGGGGGGTTGCAATACTGGTGATTAAAATTCTCATTGGTCTTCTCTTATAGCAATTTTACTGCCCCTTGTCAAGGTTATTATTACCTTTCATTTGCTCCTTTACAGTGTAGAAAGTCATTGTCAGAATCATCTTGTACACGTACAAACCACAGAACATCTTCCTTTTTTATCTGATTTTCAGCTTCTGATTTCTTGTCATACAATTTCTGATTTCTCGTAAATTTGTTATTCTTCTTAAATTCTTTTACTGTTTGTTTTTCACCAGGAACCTCAACATCTTACCATTTCTTCAGTGTTACACCTTTGCCTGATTATGACTTCATACTTTCCAACATAGGCCTCCAACACCAGCCCTAATCTACTGAAAAATGCCGCATCAGACAAATGGGTGCAGTAGTACCCATAAGATTTTTAGTACATGAGAACAGGCCATTAAAACCATTCTGCATATCAGAAGTGTGCCAGACAAGAAATCTGTGCTTCAAATACCTAGAGCACTCAGCTTGTTCTTCTCTTCCTTAGAAATGGAGTGCACATACTCATTTTCTTCTTTGTTGTTGTGAATTATGTAGCTATTTCTCATACCTTGTAGAAATTATAAAATCCTTGGAACAAGCAACACACACTTTACTCATGTGGACAGAACTATCATTTATAGGGCCCTTACAGAGATGTGCTAGTCATGAATATTTACTAAGGTCTTAGGTGAGATCTTCAAGCTGATTTCATGTGCAGTGAGCTGTAACGCAAAATTTAACACTTTGTTGATTTTAATCAGCATTTTGTTCTGGAATTCACTGTAGATATCCAAGGATCAAGCTGTTTTTCTGACACACCTTTTCTATCTGAATGTTTGTAACTACTGCTAAAAACCAACAATGCATAAACCAGTAAATTTTCAGAAAAAATTAATTTGGCCCCTAATGCATGGTCTTTTATACAGAATGAACATTGGGCAAGAGGAAAAGTCTTTCAGTCTTATGCATTCCTCGTTGATATTCTTGCCATGATTCAATTCTTCTTGCCGTCTAAAACAAAATCACAGAATAGTGATCCCTTCTATCACAGAATAGTGATCCCTTCTAACCCAAACCCAATGGTTTGGGTTAGAAGGGATCTAAGTGATCATCTAGTTCCAACCTTGCTTCCACAGGCAGGGCACACCTTCAATTAGACCATATCGCTCAAAGCCCCATCCAACCTGGCCTTGAACACTTCCAGAGATGGGGCATCCATCCTGCTCTGAACAACCTGTTCTGGTGCCTGATGACCCTCATAGTAAGGAACATTCAACATCCAGTTCTAAATCTACTCTTTTTCAATTTAAAACCATTGTCTATTACAAAGTCATAGTAAGCAAGCCTAAAATATTAATCTTGCATACATATGGGGTTTTTTTAAATCCAGCAATTTAAAAAATACATGCATTTACCGTCATTATGTTATTCTGTTCCACTTTTAATCCTTTATCACCCATGCTTTGTTACCCATTAAGCTATGGCATACTCATTCCTCTTGGGAAAATTAGATTTAATACCATAACCATTTAATTTTTTTACTATCACCTTCATTTTAATTTGGATTTCACCTTGAATGGCAAATATCTTCTTCCCTTCCCTGATTTTCACTTATATAAAGGTAAATTGGCAATGCAATGACATTTATTGACGTCTATATTTATTCATTAATTTTAATCTATTTCAGTTATTTTATTGTTTTACTTTGAAATGGTTTAGTATTTTTGAAGGTTCTCTTTATCTAACAATTATTTCCTTGACTTGGTTTCAACATAAATGCAAATAGCTGATGTTTTGGAGTCTCTTAGCTCATTAGCTATTGAAGACTCTTCCCCACTTAACAGTCTTTCCTTTTATTTTTTCAAATCAAAGCAAGAAAACTTCATTTTAATGCAAAATAATGTTTGATAGTGATTTGTTTCTTAGATTTGCTTTTCACAGAAGTCTTCTAATTTAATAAGAAAATAGAAAGAATCAAAATCAGTTAAAGCATACAGGGAACAACTTGTGGATTAATCTTTTGTAGAAAGGTATTCTTTAAAAGCAGAGAGTACTCATTAGATCCTCTACACAAAAACAAAAGTAAAGCAAATAGTGAATCCACCCCTCATAAAAGAGTGGCAATAAATCTCTTAGATTAGTCAGAACTGAGCAGCTTGAAACAAGCAAAAGCCTACAGCTCATCCCCTGCTTGTGCTTATCCCCATGCAGCATGTTCAGTCTAACAACTCAAGAGAAGACTGAATGAATTTATATTCATCAGCCAGAACTGAAATATGAAATTACTAAGATAGTACAATTTTTTTTTTTAGAGAACTTACATGAATTTAAACTTTTCTTATAAATTGAATGTAGAAAGATGGAAAAAAAATAGATATAGCAGCAGGGGAATTCAATTTTCCAGTACCCATGAGATCATAAGCTATTTTTAAGATAATGCCTTACTGGGATTACTGGCAGTGGTAGTTAGCTAAAATTGACAAGGCACTCATTGTGACATATTATGACAGGGAGGAATTTGTATCACAGCTCTACATTAGCACTTGAACATATTAGAATAAATATGCCTCATGGTCTCAAAAGGATATTCAAAGGTATTCCTCTCTTTTACTATTTTATAACTCTGTCAGCTTTCCTTATGTATTACTATGAGAATTTCTATACCGTCTGTACCGTCTGTATTAGAGGAGACTCACTATAAAATATTGTTTACCTCTGCTAACCACTGACTTGAAAACTTTTATCTCAATGCACAGCTACATAGAGGACGTTTTGCGGAAGAATAAACGTGTTGCAGAATAATATCCTGGCTACCTTGAAATAACAGAAATCTTTGACACTTCAGAAGTACTTATTTTAAATTTAGGGCTTTTGATTTATTATTTGTTTGGAAATTTATGAAGTTTTGATATTTTTGCTTTTTATTATTGATACATTTTGATACATCTCTGAGAAAGAGAGAGAAAAGGAGTTTAGGATTGCTTTAAAGCTGACTCAATACTGTGCTTGCTTGAAGCTATTAATGGCACATCATAAGAAACACTAGATGCCTGCCTAAACTTTACATTAATGCCTCATAGATGAAAAGATGTTTTGGAATGCAGAACAGCATAGCCAGGCAGCCTAAGAGTAATTACAAGATCATAGTGCATTTCATTTTTTTTTTAAACTGGTTTCTAAAGAAAAAGGTGGGTTTGTAACTTTGATCGTTATGTACTAGTGCAGGGAAAAGTGAAAAGTGGTTTTTCCTTCACCAGTAGTCCCAATCCCTTCTAATGTAAACACTGTGGAAGTCTTCAAAGACAAATTCTATATGCTATTGTTGTTCAAGAAATAGTTCAGTGTCCTCAGCTTATTTGGAAGCTCTCCAACACAAGCAATTATAATAAAGTATTAAGGGAAATTAGTGAGACAAAAAAAATCTGATTTTAAAACTTAGAACCTGAGGAGGACAGATACATCTTTGTTCTGTGCTAGATTTTTTTTTTTTTTAATAATTCAACAGCTTTTTATGAAAATTACCACTTAAAAACCTTGATACATATAAAAAATTATAACTTGTAATTAGGAAGGTCTTAGAGTATGTAACATTTAAATGTTTATTTTGGGAAATGCAGTCATCTAGCCCAAGTAAAAGATAATTGTTTCAATGGCACTTTCTGTTTTCATTAAATGAACAGAGGGCAACCTCCTTTTGACACTCATTTGTCTTAATAATAAATCACAAACTCCAGCTTCGAATAAAAAGACTGCACTTGGCTAGCATCAGCAATATCTTTTCATCCAGACTCTACAAGGCTGCCAGTTCAATTCCTTCTAAAACATAGTAAAACAGCTCTTCAAACAGAGGAAGGCTAGTAGAAATTCTAGGTGATAATGCTAAAACTTTTCCCACAGCCCTAGCTTCCAAAAATTTGGATTGAAACATATCATGTTTTAAAATTATATTCTTTGCCTCATTATAAAAAATGCTTAAGTAGGAAAAGCTTTCATTTGTGTTTCAGATCCTGTATAAGAATTTTATTGTTTTAGTGAAGAGAAAATTTGGGGGGGGGGGGGGGGGGGGGGGGGTGTCTAATTGAGGCCTTCCAGTGAAGCCTTAAATTTTAGCTCTCATATTTTCAGATTCTGTACTGCATTGATATATAACTCTGAACTACATATAGAGCGTTAGCAAGTTCTCTTCATAGTTTAGTTAGACAAAACTATCCTTTTGCATCCTGAAAACCAAGGTCACCATCATGTCTCAAGCTCAAGAAAGTATAAACAACAGCAAATTGAGGAGAGCAAATTGGGAGGATGGGACTTCATAACCTGAAGCTGTAATTGGACAGTTAATGTAAATAGACCAAAACATATAAAAGTGTGAAAACATGTGACCCATTGTCCATCTTGGGTGTAACCTTGGCCAAGCTCTTGTACTGCCCAAGGTGTATAATTTGAAGGCCTTTTTAATAAACACCTACTTTATTCCTTTAATACTGTCTAACCTCTGTTCTAGGTAGCTTTTCAAGATATCATCAGAACCTGAAGGGAACCTACAAAAAAAGATGGAGAGATTTATCTTTTTTTTTAACAGGGATATGTAGTGACAGAACATGAAGAAATGGCTTTAAACTAAGAACAGGTTAACTTAGACTTAGGAAAAAAAATTCTGTGAGAGTGGTGAAGCACCGGAACAGGTTGTCCAGAGAAATTGTCCATGCCACATCCCTGGGAGTGTTCAGGGCCAGATTGGATGGGACTTTAAATAGCTTGGTCTAGTTGAAGTTGTCCCTGCCCATGGACAGGTGTGGAACTAGATTGTCTTTAAGGCCTCTTACAACCCAAGCCATTCTACGATTCCATGTGGAAAGTTGTCATACAACAGCCTCAGCAGAACCAGTGATGGGATCTGCAAACATACTACTAGTCTTCATTAGGCAGTAATAAAATTCAGAATTTCCAGATGCTAAGTCTTGTAATATTACACTTACAGCACTGAGCAAGGAATTTCCTGCACACATAACAGGAGGCTCAATTGCACATGCTGCTTGCTTAGAATTTGATCACATTGCTACTTTGATTCACAAGAGCTACTGAAACCTGAACATTTGAAGCAAGTTCTTTATAAAAGTCATTTAACCATTCCTTTACCAGTGTTTTTCTCCTGATGTTCATCCAGGAACACAGGATAAATGGGTCAGCCCACACATTTCCTTCAGGAGATTCAGACTTAACAGGAAAAGTTTGAAGTAATGAACACCAAACCAATACTACTCTTTCTTCCACTGTGTACTAAGAAAACACCCAGGAAAAGGAGATAGGGTCTTGAAAAAGTCAGCTGGTTAAGTCAAAGGACTGGAATTCAATAATTTCGAGTCCTTTCCGTAGCTGTCTCTACCTCAAAAACGTTGGGATTTTTTTTGCATTTGAAAATGATGATAATAACTACCTAGCAGCCTCAAAAAGTATTTGTGGTGCTTTATTCTTCAGTTCTGTTAAGAGCAATGAAGGGTTTGTCATAACACAATGAAATACACAACATTATTCTTTCACATGGAGCAGACTAAAAGAACAACAATGCCAGTATGACTACTTTTCCATCATGGATCATGTCTACAAGGATTTAAGTCTGATACCTGGGCCTCTCCTATTTTTAACAATTTTTTGAAGTATCACTTAAGATCTCTGCTTCTCTGAGCAGAAATTGAGAAGATCCTACCAGCTATCCACAGCATTTTCGCTATTTTACAGCAGTAATGTTGGATTATTGACTACTGAAATCCTTGAACCTTGTCTGCTTGTTTTCAAACTATGTGGATGACTTTTCACATACAACTGGCATATCTCTACACAAGGGAGTATTGTCTTTGAGAATGAGACTAGGGAGATGTCATCTATGGAACTGACTGAACAACAGCTTAGAAATAGATTATTGCCTGAAAACAGAAGTTTTTAGTTAAAAAACATTTTCAGACTAAGTAATTGTTGAGGAAATTATGTCTACAGATGCTTCAAGATCAAAATTTGGAACAACTGGATCCTGTATGTAAGTTATGTGAGCAGAGAGGAAAGTCTGTAATTCATTGGTTTTTTGTATGTTTATGGTTGACATGGGAAGCTCTTTTCCATTCAGTGTAACTCCTCACAATTATTGTAATATAAGCATATCTATGACAGAAATTTTATCTAGTCTTTACAAGTAAGTTCCTTATTAACTTTAACTAGAAAGAACATAACTGATGCTAGATCACCAGTCTCTACTGAAATATTTGTCTTCCTGAAGGCTCTTGGATACAAATTAAAAAATAATTTATTAGAGCTAGCGTAGTTCCACATGTTTAGTGAATAAATACTTGTTTAACTTATATTAAGACTAAAGCTCATTGTGAATTTTCTACAGGAAAACTGGTTTTATTATGTAAAGTCAAAATCAAATATTTCATTGTGGGTCTGTCTGACTCATATATCTTACAATGCACCAAAAAGGAAATGTCCTTTTGACATTAAAAAATGTTAACTATCATTTCCCAGGGCCTACACTGCATTATGGAAATTGTATGTCAGGCATCCATTTCACCCAAGGCTCTTCAAATACGATGTCCCACAATCCAATGTGAACTTCTCTCTCTTTGACCTGGCTGGTGCTATATGATTGAAAAGTTTGAATTCATCATAGAAGGAATTGGAAAGCAGAGAAGACCATGGAAGAAAAGGCATTGCATAATGGGTATAACACGGTCTTTTCTTCCCTTGTCCACTATTAGAACACTGAAATGCCACCATACACTAACTCATTAAAACAAAACAAAACAAAACAACAACCAACCAAACAAACAAACCAAACAGATTTTAGTCTTGCCAACCTTCCTATCTTCCTTTACCATACTTTGTGCATTGTGCATAGCATTTTAATTTTAACTCCTACCAGATTTCACTTTCAAAGTTGAACCATGCTGCAAATGCACCAACTTTGCTATCACCTAAGTGTATTCCTAGTGACAGAGAAGTTTGTGTCAGAGTCCTTTTTTGCTGCATCCCATGAGTCATTGCCAATGTGCTCTAGACAAATTTCAGTTTCTCAGAAATCTAAGAAAATTTTTCCTTCAAAAACTTTTCCATACGAAAATATCCTATACAATTTTATTCTCACACCTCATTTATATGTAAATCAATTTTCTGAAAATACTTGTCTACTTTGAAAAAAAAAAATATCCAAAGATATGTAAGTTTCACTAAACATCCTTAAAGTATTCTTAAAATGTCTCCACTGGACACTTGTTGAAGTGGATTTGGGTAGTACTGCTAGTTTTCATCTAGTGAAACCTGGCCCAAATCAAGCAGATTGCCATGTCCTGAAAACTAGTGGTGGTACAACCCCTGCCTTTCTCAGGCCAAATTATGATCTGCGAAATGCTCATTCAGCCTCAGCCTCAATGAGCAGCACCTGGGCTCAGCTTTTTTTGAGCTTATCAGAAAAATGTTCCCAGGAACTAGCGCTGTCCAATGAGCTGCTGGTTTTCATCAAACAATACTGGAAGTTTATTTTTCATGCCTGAAAAACGGCTCAATGGAAATAACCTTTTTTGAAGAAAGTTACCTACCTGAGTAATTATGATCAAAGCTCACTGTGTTGTAACCCTACAAACCATAGTCCAAAGCGAGACCCTTGGAGGTCTCCTGGACCACAGGAGCTGTGACCAGCTCTTCCCGCTAAGCAGGGCCTCTCAGAGCCCGCGAACTCTCAAGTTTGCTGGACTCGGAGGATTGCTGAACATCAGTGATGGTGAAATGCCCTCTCCTCAACCCTTTGCCCTTTGAGAAGATGCAAAGGCATCTGATGCAAGTACTTCATTGAAATGAAAGGGAATTTTTTCAAAGGTATACATCTTACATGTACTTCTTGACATCTGTGTGCATGCTAATGTGAATATGCCATGTCAAATGTACTGGGAATGTTGCTCTCCTGGATTCTTAAGTATTTCAGATTTGCAAGTAAGTTAGGCCTGTGAAATATTGTTGTACTGTCATATTGTTGTACATTAATTCTGTATGAATTGTTCAATTGTTTAACATAAGTTATAGACTGACTGCTATTAAGTTTAAACCTTAATACCAAAAATTTCCTAGGCTCCATTTAGCAAGGGGGTCTAGTCTGAATCTTGTGAGTCAGCAGGAGGGCCTTCTTTATTTCTTTTTCCTTTTGATCCTTATCCTTCCCAACTATTTATTTTCTTCCCCCTCCCTCAGTCCCCAATCCTCTTTCACAGGTTATTTTTGGGTTGATTTTGGTTGCGGATTGAATGGGTTTAGATTTTTCTTTGCTTTTTCTCCGTGTTTTTGCTTTTACACCAACTCTGCTTTTGCCAATACCCTTGCCAGTGATTTTCTAAGCAACACTAAAACACCCATGTACAATACAAGCCTTTGGAATATCTTGGCATTTCAAGGTAAGTGCTCTCAAAAGGCTGCTGCGCACTGAGTCCTGGTAAATTATTTCCCTTTGATGTATGATTTAGTCCAGATCAATAGACGGTAGATCTGTTTGAAGACCACAATGTCTAAAACATCTTCTGGAACCTGGGATTGTGTATCAGCCTTTCTTGCTTCTTTTCTTCTGTCATAAATTTGGCTAGAGATTTTCCTGTGAGAAAAAATGTAGAATAAGAGAGAGTACATGTTCTCATGTCTGGTGGTTTAAAAAGAAAATATTGCAGAACATTGCTCCCTGACCAGAGTTTCAAGGGACCATAAACTTCTTTTTTTTTTTTCTTTTTCCTTTTGGCAGCTCTGTTTCACAATGAGGCCCAGACAGGGCAGGAAAATAAAGGAGTACGGAAAGTTCAAATGAGAAGCAGATGTTGGGAACAAGTGTTGAAATAGTGCCCCAACAGCCATTTGTTTCAGTACCCTGAATACACCAAGAATGTAGGAATATATAGAAATTAGGAATAAAATAAGAATATATTATAACAACGCATATATCAGTACAGCAATGGCAACTAATAACACCTGAGCTCTAAAAGTAACCTCATTAAGTAAAAAGTATCTGAAATCAACATTTAATATTTAAAAATTATTTATTAACTAACTAATTTCTGATTTAGATAACTGAATTTAACCTACCAACAGAGAGCTCAGTAATATGATTTTTAAAGTTATTAGACAACAAGTTATTCTGAAATCAAATTCAAAGGAAAAAACATTATTGAAATGAGAATTAGCAATGAAATGCTAACACTCCAGCAGCTCCAGAGGAACTTTTGTGACTATCATGGGGTTAGTACCTGTAGCAAAAGTATAATACCAAAATATAAATTCATTTATGGCCGTGAAGACTGAAAAGAGTTGCAATGCAGACTGACCTTAGTAAGGACATTCATATATCACTTCTATGAACACATGTACACAGAAACATCTCCAGTGTGGAGCACGTATGGCAAGACCGATTTTCTATCACACCATAACATACAATTCCTGCATCCATATCAATGAATAATATATCAATATATACTTTCATATCAATGAAATATGATATATGAGTTTAAGAAAGGAACATGCCTTATGGAATTGTTGCTCCTTCATTTCCTTCCGTCGCAAGAAGTTTATGTCATAATATGTTGTACCCAAGAGGCTGTGGGCAGTTGTTTACGCTCAGGTGTTTTCAAGGACATTCTACCCAGTTGTGTTTTCCTGAATAGATTACCACCTCTCATAACTGCTTGATGGTGTTCTTTATAAAGAAGTGAAAAGAAACAACTGAAGAAACATATTTCTTACCTTGGTTGAGCTGTATCTGATTATATATCTGACTGCTTCATATACCCATTCATATATTTCTTATATTGGCTGAGCTGTATTAAAATCTGTATCCCACTACTTCAAATATTGTAATCTGGAGTTTTTCCACCTTTCATGCAATAAAGAAGAGGTCTTTGAAGAACAGCACCCTCTAACTTCAGCTGGAGAAATCTGATGCTGCAATTTTGCTTTCAGCTACTGCCACAAGCCATACTGGCAACAACTATTAGTAATGACAGCCATCCTACAGAGCGCTCCTGCAATAACCACCCTGGTATGAAGTAATTTGGAATGAATCAACAATCATATTATTGTCAGTACAACTTTGCTCCTCACATTTCCTATTCTGTTGAGAATTAGAGATTACAGACTTAAGATGATATTTGCATCTAAAATTGAGTAACAGTGGCTGTAGATAGAAGGATTTATTTTTCATATTTTGAAAAATCATATTCTGAACTGCAATTTATTTTTACTTATAAGAAGGTGAATAATAAAGTAACCTTTCAGCAAATCTTGATGCATCCCTTAAATGAAAGGAAAGCAACAAAGTACAAAAGTACAAAAGTACAAAGTACAAAACTGTTTCCACCGACATACAAAGCTCCAAGGCATTCTGTAAGAAACCTAAGTCCCTTGCAGTTTTTATAAACTTTGAAATACATCCTTAAAGTCAAGATCATACCTAAACATTACATTGTAAGCATATATGCATTTTATACCTGTGCATATGTTATAATATGCAAAAAATATATATTCTAAATAAACCAGAGCCTAAATTTTGGGAGAGCAGATGTTATAAGCTTGTAATATTAGAGAGTATTTGCTTCTAATATAAGTAAAATATCCTGGCCAGTTTCTCATAACTTCTAGTAATATCAAGAATCTTGAGATTGAATTTAAATTAAAAAAAAAATTAGTCATAGATTTAAAACTTACTTATCTGGGTCTCAGATATTAAACAGAGTTAAGA
Organism: Hirundo rustica; assembly: GCF_015227805.2. Classification (NCBI taxonomy): domain Eukaryota; kingdom Metazoa; phylum Chordata; class Aves; order Passeriformes; family Hirundinidae; genus Hirundo; species Hirundo rustica. The sequence continues at coordinate 61,895,721 of NC_053488.1, read as the reverse complement.
GAAAAAACTCCAGGGCATCAAAATCAGCTAATGATACACATGTGCTAAGGGTTTTATAATTGTGAAAAAGGTCTGTCTCTGAATGTGAACACCTCTGCACATTGCCCCTCCTGTCAAACAGACAATAATATTTTCCATAAAACAGTGTGAACTTTCAGAAAAAATAGTGTGAATTTTTAGAAAGCTATCTATTTTAGCAGTGAAAAGTCCTTTAACAACTCCAACTGTAGTTTTTTTTCTTTCTTACAAAGGATGTTGGTATCAGTAGAACAAAAGATAGGACACATGCTTAAAAAACACCTGAAAGTTTCCTTCAGTCTGTGAACATCTCCTTCTTCCCAAAGGTGCTTCTAGGTTAGGATGATAGAAGACTGGCTGTTTATTTATTAGTGAGCAAAACCTGTAAAAATAGTTGAAATTACATGATCAGACCTGATTTTGAATGATGTCTGAAGGCATTGCTCAGTGATATTAAAAGCTGAACTTCTTTCATATCCCCCTTAATTAGTAGTTGCATGAAATAAAATTACAAATATGAGCTTTACATTTTCCCTTTCTTAGAAAAAGAAAACACCTCCTATTTCAACATATGTGGTGCATCCCACCACCTGTTTTATGTGCCTAACTGTATTCACAGACTATTGTGTGGAATTACACACATCAGAAAAATTACCTGCTCACCAAATTTAGCAAGCTCTTACATGGACTTAGAAACTAGAAATTCAGAAACTGACATTCAGAAATTAAGAGAGAAGAGATTGCATAATTAACTCAAACCCCAGCAGTTGGATCTATTTCTACTTCATCCTTTACCATAGACACTAGAACAGTTATTTCAGTATATAATGCAGAGAATACCAAAACCTGAACCCTTGACCTTTCTGTGCTTACATTACTTGCAGCAAATCTCTACAATTTCAGAAGGCAAAGCAATTCATAGATCTCAGAAGTTCATACAAAAGATTTCCATTCACAAAAAGGTAGGAGGGAGGATCCTAGTAATTACAGACCAGGCAGCCTGACCTCAGTAACTGGCAAGATAATGCAACAGTTTATACTGAGTGTCATCACAATCAGAATTTACAGGATGGCCAGGGTCTCAGGCCCAGCCAGCACAAGTTTAGGAGACGTAGGTCATGTTTGACCAACCTGATCTCCTTTTATGACCAGGTGACCTGCCTGGTGGATGCAGGAAGGGCTGTGGATATCTATCTGGATTTCAGCAAGTGTAGTGGTTTCACGTTCGCCAAATTCTGGTTGCCAAATTTAGTGTAGCGGTCTTAGTGTTTATTCTCTTTCTGTGGGAGAGAGATTAGGAGAAAAGCAAAGCAGGCTCAACCTTAAAAATGAACAAATAATTTTATTAACACACACTAAAAGAATGGAAAAAGAAAGCTGGGGAAAAACTGAAACAAAACAGAATGAAACTCCAAAAATACTCTTCCCTCCCCCTACAAACTGTTAACTTTCCTACAAAACAACATAAAGAGACAAAACCTGTGATTTTCAGTCAGTTTCACCATTTGAAAACAGTCTTTCACCAATCGTTAGGAGAGTCTCTCTTAGAGTCATGGATCCCACTGACAACCTAGAACAGTTCTCTTGTGGGTTTTAAACTGTCACAAAAAAAACCGCCCGGAGAAACCTGCTTTTGTGACCCCTCCCATTAGCAGGTTCTCAAGCTGCTTATGGGTCATGGGTCTTAAACTTTTGCATACTGGGGTGTCACCTTGTAAAGATGAATAACTCCAAAAGCAAAGGATTCTTCACCTCAAGGTACAGAGATACCTTCTCACTTCTTCACTGGCACAGAGAGCTTCTCAACTCTATCTCTGTTCAAGAATCTTATGGGATTAATATCACTTAGTCCGTCACAAACAACTTTGCTCAAATCCACAATCGTCTCCCGAAATGCATTCTTTCCCATGATTTAAAGGGATAATCTAAATATAGAATTCATTTCAATGGCTCAATAAGGATGGAATGACAAACTCCTCAACCCCCTGTCCCAATAGTCTTTTCACTCTCGCTCTACTGACTTCATGCTGTGTCTTCTCTATGTTCACTCTGTCCCTTTCTCTTCTTTCTTAGGGAAGGGTTAAGCCTTGGAAGCTTCATTTTGCTAGGACAGGGTTAAATCTGCCCGGCGTCTTTGTCTCTCTTGCTGCAGCTCATGGTGTTAGATGTTCAAGGCTGCGCTGGTGAGAGGGGGAAGAACTCATGCAGGAACATCAGAGATCAGAGCACCTGGGCAGTCCAGAATCAAAAAAGACAGGCAGGATCATAAATGCCTTTTTGGCCCACCCCTCGGTGTATATCAGGGCAGCCTCGGTCTAAACAGGGCCCATAGCTCTTATCAGGGGCCCAGAAGAGATCCCTCCCTGCTCTGGGGAAGTTTGTTCCTGAGAAAGCAGTTCTTGTAAAGCTGCAACCTCCCTCCCTCCCGCAGCACCCCGCCGGGAGCCAATGGAATCCGGCCAGGCCTCAGGCCAGCTCCCCTCTTTGTGGGGGTGGGGGGAGGAGCAGCAGGCCCAACTTAATGTTACCTGTTGAACCAACCAGGAGGGAAAAGGCTGACCTCCCGGAAATCAGGGTTTATATATAAATGGGTACTTCCCAAAGTCTCATTTGACATTCTCAGTGCTCAAAACAGATGCCAATATCCCAACTAACCTTCTGATAGCTCCCTGTCCTTTCTAAAGCAATTCCCAGGTCCTGAACAGGAAATACATTCCATATTTCTCCATAACTAAAAACTGAACTGTGCCAACCCATGACAGCAAGGCTTTTGACACTGTCTCCCACAGCACACTCCTGGATAAGCTGGCAGCCCGTGGCTCGGACAGGAGCTCTCTTTGCTGGGTTAGGAACTGGCTGGATGGCCGGGCCCAGAGAGTGGTGGTGAACGGTGCTGCATCCAGCTGGGGCCAGTCACCAGTGGCGTCCCTCAGGGGTCTGTGCTGGGCACAGTTCTGTTCAATAACTTTATTGATGACATGGATGTGGGTATTGAATCTTTGATTAGTAAATCTGAGGATGACACTAAGCTGGGAGTGTGTGTCGATCTCTTGCAAGGTGGGATGGCTCTGCAGAGAGATCTGGAACAGTTGGATGCATGGGCAGAATCTAACAAGATGAAGTTTAATATGTCCAAGTACCGAGTCCTTGATACCTGGCACTTTGGCCGCAATAACCCCCTGCAGCATTATAGGCTGGGGAAGGTGAGGCTGGACAGTGCCCAGGAGGAAAGGGACCTGGGGGTTCTGGTGCCAGCAGCTGAACATGAGCCAGCAGTGTGCCCAGGTGCCAAGAGGGCCAATGGCATCCTGGCCTGGATCAGGAATAGTGTGGCCAGCAGGAGCAGGGAGGTCATTCTTCCCCTGTACTCGGCACTGGTCAGGCCTCACCTTTGAGTACTGTGTCCAGTTCTGGGCCCCTCAGTTTAGGAAGGACGTTGAGATGCTTGAGCGTGTCCAGAGGAGGCAACGAGGCTGGTGAGGGGCTTGGAGCACAAGCCATATGAAGAACGACTGAGGGAGCTGTGGTTGTTTAGCCTGGAGAAAAGGAGACTCAGAAGTGACCTTATCACTCTCTACAACTTCCTGAAGGGTGGTTGTAGACAGCTGGGGATTGGTCTCTTTCCCCAGGCAGAAACTGACAGAACGAAATGGCATAGTCTGAGGCTGTGTCAAGGGAAATATAGGTTGGAAATTAGGAAGGAGTTTTTCATGGAACGAGTGATAAGGTACTGGAATAGTCTGCCTGGGGAGGTGGTGGAGACACCATCCCTTGAGGTGTTTAAAAAAAGACTGGATGTGGCACTCGATGCCATGATCTAGTAGAGGTGTTAGGGCATGGGTTGGACATGAAGATCTTGAAGATCTCGAAGATCTCTTCCAACCTAGGCATTCTGTCATTCTGTGATTCTGTGATCTATGGGAACCATCCAGGAGAACCCGCAACTCTTAATGCATGCTCAAATTTAAAATTAGCTTGCTCTAATGGAGTTGAGGAAAATATTCAAATGACTGTAGTATTAATGTCATTAACATTAATTATGTATGTCAGATGGTACCTTTTTGTATATCAAGAACACATAGTCTTTCTCTAATATTCAGAGAGAATATGCAGAAAGAAACCTGCTGAAAATATCTAAACTTTTAGAAAATCAGAAAATGAGAATTTGTCCCTTAGAAATTATACTACAAGCATAATCCACCATAGACAACCTAAATCAGAGTTTTCAGGTGGAGCACACATCTTGAGTCAATAACAGAATCATCCAAGGCATCACACATGGAAGAAATTGGGATTTTTACCCATTCAGACATTTGTTACAAAACCAATACAGCTAAACAAAGATTGCAGAGAAACTTTTTTGAATCAATAAGTCATAATTTATCAACTTTTCCACAAACTGTCAGACAATAATACAAAGAAAGGTGTAGCAAGAAAACGTTTCATTTCTAGATGTTCTTCCAAATGTTGTTCTACACAACAGGAAAGTTGGTTTAAATGGTAAGTGGAAAATTGGTGTAAATAACCATTACTTTAAATTTACAACCAGGTAATTTTGAACTTTTCCTTCAGGTTTCTGGTTTGACACCAGGGAACCAAAATAAATTATTCAGAGAGTGCTTTTCAGACTATGTGTGCAAAGGTGAATGTCCTTACCTCCCTTGTTGTTTGTGGGTGCACATGTATTACTTTAATGACTATATAAACATTCAAAAAGCAGTGTAGAAATTGGCTTCTCATATTTTTCACCAATTTTTCATTTTAATGGCATCATAAAAGACCTCATAGTCTCTGAAAGTATCTCCTTGTGGTAGAATATAGATATAGATATAGATTAGATATAGATATAGATATAGATATAGATATAGATATAGATATAGATATAGATATAGATATAGATATAGATATAGAAATATCCCCATCGGTCAGATCATTGTAACAAGACTAACCCCGTGTCCATCCCAAACCCCTCAATTCGACTTTAGAGTAATCTTTATTTTTGAGCTTTAATGAGATACTTGAATTTAACTTGTATAAAAAAGATATGGCTAAGTGGATGAATTATTTACACGTGCTGAAGCCAAACTTTTTACACGTGAAAGGTGCTTTTCCACAAAAGAGATTTTGCACTGTAGATTTCTGATATGATTTCATCCTAGATTTTCTGGTTCCCAGTTGAGCTATGCTCAGCAAGGAATTTTTATCAGTTTAAATCATCCAGCAGCCCTGCAATTGGCTTTATTGACCTTCACATAAATTTAAGCATTGTTATAGCCTGCTGCCACCAACTGCAGAAAAGAATTCGGTAGTAACGACTATCCTGACCTCACTTCTTTCCCAAGGAGCTCCTATGTCAGGATGAGGAGTACAATCAGAATCCACTAACATTAATTAACCCCCAGAAGTTATGCAGAGAAGTCATATGGAGGCTGAGCTATCAACTTTCTGTCTGCCTTCCAAATTATTGCACTGCACAAATGTCAGGGCTTTTACCTATCAACAAAATGAATGAGAAATCAGAAGGACTGACATAACTTTTCCCTTAGAAACCAGAACCTAAAATATTGCTAATGCAGTAGATAGGCCACAAAGCTAAAAGCATAAACCCAATATATTTCTTTTCTTGATAGAAATTTGAGCAAGAACTTTTAGCAAACCGAGCCTGAGCAATCTTAAAAGACCTTCTTAACATGTGTTTCAGTCCTTCTCTCTGAAATTTTTCCATTGGGTATTCATCACTGGACATCAAGAAATCAGATGACAAGAATAATTTCACAGAAATTTTTTGTCATATATTCAGTTGAAAGCTGCACTTTAAACATGCTTCTTTCTGATCAAAACATCATGAATACACTTGCTATTTTCCAGGTATGATGCTACGAATGGAAGAATTACAATCAGGTATTGACCAAGATATTATTAAGGGTTGTAGAGATTTGGTACATTCAATGGCAGAGAACTTGAAAAGTTCTCTATGTACATGCATTTCATCCTAAAATAACTGCTATTCATTCAGAGTGGTAATCACCCCAACTGATCCCACTTAACAGATATTTATTTCTGGTGACCATTTTCAGAAGAATTCACATGCAAATTTACTTACAATATCAAGCCAGTCATCCCTATAGAAAACTAAAAAACCCCAAAAATATTGTGACTGAAAGATTGCCTGACACTGCTGTCAACACCATTGAGAGTTTTCTATTGCAATGGATGCAACAGAAAAAGCCAGGTTATTCACTAAGCTCCTCTCCTACTCTATATGCTTCAAAAGAAGCAAAATCTGTGAAGAGCTGTGTCTGCGCTAAGCCATATAGAGGCTGCTGCAGTAGTCCTATGAAGGCCTTGTGAATGAATTCCTCTAAATTTGTCTCAGGAGTGCAAGACTTTTCTATTTACTCTCTCATGCAGTATTGAAGTAAAGTAACAGATCCACAACACACATGCTCATACATACACACAAATATGAAAGCAGTGAAAAAAACCTACTAATATTTTATGAGCAAGCTTAACAAATTCACTGATGCTAAAAAAAAAATCAAGGAAAAAAAAAGCCCAAAGAAGAAATTAGAATATTCTTTCTACAGTTATAATAAGTTAAAATACAGAGGTTGATAAAATTGCTAGAGAGCTTATTAGAAACATCAATGAGATGCAAGAAAAATTTAAAAATCCAAGCCAACAGACTTAATTACTTTCCTATTCTGTTTCATAGCTTATAGCATCTAAGACAGGCTTTTATTTCAGAAGTGGAAGTTAGAAACAAGAACATGTATATGTTGTATATAATTCAGGAAATTTGAAAAAAGAGACAGGAAGAAAAGCTGGGAAGTTCCTGACAATCACTGTGGTAGAATCTCTATTCAGAATAGTCTTCAGTGGACTGAGAAGCCAGGCATAATTTGGAAACTGTGAAGAAAACCATGGCAGGTGCCTAATATATTTATGCAGTAACAACATCCTTGAGTCTTATGTGTTCAAGCATACTATTCACTTGCTACAAAAAAGAAAGTCTACCTTACTACAAAATCACATCAGAAAAAAACCCAAAACCCACAAAAACCAACAATAAGAAAACAAAAGAAGGAGTACTCTTTTGTTCAAATCATTCAAGTCTGTTGGGTAACATTTTTCATCACTCTAGCAGTATTCTCACCAAAAGACAAGATTCTACCTAACTGATGTGTTCTCTCAAGATACAACAAAGTAGCTCAAAAAACCCCAAGAATTGAGATACAAACACTAATCAGTTAGGAGAAAAATTATTAATTTTTCATCTGTATTTTTCAGCTCCACTTTTAATAAACTTGAAATGCAATTCTTTTAATGGTTCTAGAGCTACAGATTCATTAGTCAGAATTTCCACCACAGACACTTACTCTCAAATTTGCATCATAAAATTATGTTTAGGTATTAACATTAGCTTTCTAAGACTAATTGTAAACTAGTTCTAAGCCAGGAGCACACACACACACACACACACACAAAAAAAAAAACAACTCAAAAAACGCCATAGTCCAACTTTAAAGCATAGTCTCCAAGCTTTTTTGTTCCTATAAATTGTATAAAACAAAAATCATCCCATTTCATAAACCACGCATTGAAGAGAAGTTATTGAAAATTGTTTTAACATTGTGCTCATTTTGATGAAAGAAATTATGCCGAAAGAAAGAAAGACATTCAGACAACATACATTGTTAAAATTTGTTCTTGTATGTATTTTATCTTGGTCATATATCAAAACTATTAGTATCAGCACCGAACCATAATTCCCAATAAATCACCACATAACACTATTGTGAAAATATGCAATTTCCAAAGTAGTAATCTTTGTACATTAATAATTTGATTTACCAAACTAAAGTTTCATTTTAGAAGTGAGGAAGCATCACAGATTCTCTGTTCTGTGGTGTTTGATGTGTTCCTTGGGCTGGACTCCTGAGGGAGGAATCCTACCTGAATTATTCTCAGCTTCAGACTTTACTCCTAGATCAGTTCCAAAAGGGAAAGAAAACAGATCATCAAGGGGTATTCTAGTGAGCACTTGACTGATCAACAATCTTGATCAGTCAGGTGCCCACTAGAGTACACCCTGAGACTCCAATTCCCCAGGTGCTTTTGAACACGAACCTGATGAAACATGACGCTGACTCAAAGGCTTTTAATTACTGTAGGAAGCACTCAAGAATCACCTTATTGTATCTGGAGTAAATCAAATCTGTTGATTTCAGTCTGAGGTAGACTGTAACTACCAGTTTCTCTCTCTGTATTTCTGAGCTTTTCATCACACTCATGCCAAGATTCTTCCTACCTAACTAATTTTTAATTGAGGCACTTAAGTTAAGAACCTAGTCAACCTAGACCCTACCCTCAGCAACAAGGTCTTAGATAAGCCTTAAGTGCTCTCTGGAAGTATCCATGTGTCTTCCTCTGAAGGAAATGGAAATAACAAATCATGCTGATATGACTCCTGCCTGATAAAGCATTCTGTTTAAAAGCCTAACACTGGGTGTGACAAACTTTGGCCTTCAGAATTTTCTATATAGAAAATTTATGCTTACCAAATCTAAATTCTGGAACAAAATAATTTCTGAATTGTCAGAGTAAAATTAAACAATGATTTGTTTCATATTTTTACACAAGTAACTAAAATTATTCTGTGGATGAGAAATTCTTCCATTTTAGCCAAGAAGTTTCTCCTCTACTTGTCTGTTCACAACTCTCCATTGGTAGTAATGATTCCATGTTACTCCTGATTCCACTTACTAAAAATTTCATACTACAATTTATCTTTTTCTTGCTCACTCATTCTCTGCAGCTTTTTATTTGCAAGAGAGGCAGCAGACAGTTCCATCCCATCAGTCACTCCAGTACTATTCCATATATGCCTTCTGCAGCACATCCTCGCCTGGAGAGTTGGACAGCCACATGAGAACATGTGGGTCATCCTGGCCAAGTCCCTCAAGCAAGAGAATTTATGCTTGTCCATGGGCTCAGTAAATAACCCCTTGTTGTCATGCCTGGTCAGGATTCCCTTTAAACTTTATGAACCTCAACCCTCACAGCCTTTTGCAGGGAAATGGCCCGCTCCGCCAGCTGCAGAAAAAGAGCTCACCTGGGAGGCCTGGGAAAGATGGATGGAAACCCTACCTAAAGAACCCCAAGAATCACACCTATTGGGGTCTGCCAAAGCTAGTTATTGCTTTAACTTTTATTTTCAGAATCTATCTGTAAATTATGTAATGTATGTGAAATCTGTCAAAAAAGTGTATAATTCAGCTAATTGGTTCAATTACATTATGAAAATATCTTTTGACGCCTCGAACTCCTTCTATTCCAGAGCACTTCCCCGGGGTGTGTTCTTTGCGGTGACAGGACATGGGCAGGAGTGCCCTCTCACCTTAGAAGAGGCCCATGCACATTTGGCATGGTTACTACCCTCACCCCAAATATCATCCTCTTTCAAGACTGGAAAAACAACAATAGATCGGCATGCCAAAAACAAGCATTCACCAAATTTGTGATTCAAAATATTTTGATTGGCCAAAAAGTAAAAGAGTCGCAGTGTCTGTTTTCCTCCCCTGGGTAGCCGCAGCAAAATGTCTAGGTGAGCCTCACCACTTAGGGTGTGGATTAGTAAGCATGCCAACAGAACATCCAAAGCCCTTAGTGATCTCCTTAAGGATGAAGAGACCAGCAGGCATGCGACCCTTCAGAACTGGGCATTCTTGCTGCTAGTCCATGGACACGGCTGCCAGGACTTCAAAGGCCTCTGCTGTTTCAACCTCTCCAATCATAGCCAGTCAATATCTCAGAGCATCCAGCTGCTGAAAGAAGATGCAAAGGACCTGAAAACTCAAAAAGACCCTGAGTGTTCTGAAAACCTGTTTGGATATTTTGGACTTAAGGGATGGGTTGCTTCTTTTCTTTAACAACATCCTATGGATCCTCGTTATCATCATTATTTTTCTGCTCATGTTCTCATGTTTGTTGAAGAGTTTCAACAAAGTCATCGAGGAAGTTTTTCTTCAAATAAAGAACAGGATGTGGCAGCAGCCCCTGAGCCACCTAGTAATGATACTGCTCTCCCATGGAGAGCAAACAGCCATCAAGCTGTTTCAGACCACAGTGATTCTCACCGTGGGAAGTCTCCTGAAGGACTTCTCCCTTGGTCATGGCAAGCAAAGTTGAACAGCCCCATGAGCCTTTGTTACAGTATGTTAATCCTTCGTGCCCTTAGTTCCTGGTTTTCGCCCTCTCTGGTGCATTTTGGATGCCTTCTCTGACTGGCCCTTTCCTCAATTCTCATCCCTACTGGTCCATGTTCGTAACCCCACCCCCTGAGCCCTCTATATAATCCTGCTCCCATGAACCCCACACTTCTTCTGCCCATGGATCCTGCCATGTAAAGAAGCACCATGAGGATCAGAGGATTGCCTCTTCATTCCTGCGTCACCCATAGTTGCCATTGCCATTCTGCTGCTCAGGTAGCTCACAAAAGGGCTAATCACTATCATCCTGAGTGTGCCTGTGCTCCTGCCAGGACAAGGGCCTTTCTAAGGGTGCTTTGGTCAGGGAAGGTCACAGCACCTGCAAGACAGTCTGTGACACCCTTCCCCATCCATTTCTAAGCTCCATCACCCACTTCCAAATTCCTGTCCAAGGATTCAATAGGAGGACTCATCCTACAGCTCTAACTGTAGACACCACAAATGTGAACTCCCTCTGCATCTTTTACTATGAATTCCAAGAGTCTCTCTGTGAATGAGTCAGACCCACTTCACTCTCATCTTTCCTAGCACAGCTGATGTTTGAGCGCCATGACAAAGACCCACTGTCTATCATTTGCCCATGGGTTCTCTTCAGAGTGCTTCTGCAGCTTATTTTCAAGCATTTCTCCCATAAGGGATCAGTGAGAGATTGCTCTTTTATCTTTTTCCTCCCTGGCTCTTAGCTTTGAATAGTCTTTTCTGCTATCATAAATTTAACAGTCATCTCTGGACTGAAACATAGAGATGTTTTTTTCCTACTCCAAACTCCCTGCCCAGGTTGTAACAATTTTTTGGATATGGGATGTTTTGAGTTACCCATGACACTTTCATGGGATATTTATTTTTAAATTTATAATAATACTTAAGGAATCTAGCAGACATTAGAATCCCATTTTTTACTTAGCACTTTACTTCTGCGTAATAAGAGAAAATTTTGGCCTCACACAACAAGCTGAAATAGTCAGCTGAACTACTGGAGCTGCTTCTTAAAAAAGAAAATGTAGGATATATGAATTATTCATTAAGTGATGCATTTATGATGAATTGTAGAAGAAAACAATGTGCTTTACACATTTAAACTTAATATCCCAGGTTGAAGTTCACCACAAAATCTTCTTTCTAATCTCTCTTTTCATATACATTAAAATAATCATTAAATTCAGAATTTTTTAAAAATTTAAGTTCTCAAAGTGTTGCTGAATGTTGAATGGATTCTAAGTAGGAAGGAAACTCAAAGTAAATTCTTCTTTCTTAATAACAGAGGGATATGATCACTTATGATGTAAATATAATCAGTTTATGTACACATTAGGAGACACACCAAAGTGTGTCTTCTAATGTGTACATAAGGACAGTAACACATGCAAGCCTCTATGAAGACTCAAAAGTGTAGCAAGTAATAAGGAAAACATCTGCAATAATAAGAGCAAATTTTTCTATTCTATCTTAGAAATCAAAACAAAGAATTTCATAGAACATGTTTATAGAGGATGAAGGAATTTTTTACCATATATTTTTTCAATATTTTTCCTATGTAAATAAGAATTCTTATCTTGTAAGCCTCTTGGAAGAGCCTGAGGCCATTTTCCTTTTGTCTTCCTACACACGGTCGGCCCACCACTTTGGGAGGGGACAGTACCCTGCCATTTGGGGAGTCTCCTTGTTCCCATGGGGTTCCTGAGATTCAGCAATGTTGTGTTAAATGATTATTTACTCGTTGTTTTTGTTTGGGGTTTTTTTGCCTGTTGCTGTTTTGCATGTTAGTAAACCGCTATATTTTTTAATATTTGCTCCTTATAAGTGGAAAGGGGTTGATTGAAATGCAATCAATTGAATCAATAGGGGGAGGTAACTCATTTCAGAGTGTACACATCTTTAAATTTTCATGACAAAAAGAAAGAGAGCAAGCCCAGAACGGATGTCTAAATATCAGTAAAAAGAAACTCCTCTGGCAAAAGTCAAAGCACAAGCTGCAGGAAACTACAAGTTGCAGAAAACCTTCTGGTTTTGTTGCCCCCAGTGTCTGGTTAACACTACTGGCACTTTTTTCTGTGAAACTTTGTTGTATTTCATTAATTTGGTTCAATCCAGTTTCCCCTATTTTTTCTGTAAGAGTTGGTTTTTCCCAAAGTGGTATCCTCCTACCTATCTTCTTATATGTGCAAATCCCTCCTCTATCCATCACCCAAACCCAACTTACTCTCCCTATCTATCACTGTAAACCCTTCCCTTTTTCCTAGAATGTTCGCTGTTAATCAATCTTCTCTCGATGCACCATTGGGCTTGGTAGTGTAATCCCTCCTACCCCAGAATCCTATTGGTTCCCATGTTGAAGTTCTCCTCCCCTAACTCCTCCCCAGTTATTCCCACTGGTTGTTCGACTGTATACACCCCTCTCTGCCCTACCCTTCCCCCCCATACTTAAGGCTGTGCAAAGCCTATGTTTAGGGGTCTGGGCCTTGGTTCCCTCCATGCACTCTCCTCTCTTTACCCTCTGAAGTTTGTGTTTCCCTCACACTTCCCTTCAATAAACCCTTTGGATCTTATCCTCACATCAGTCTTCCCTTCACCTTCATCGTTGTCCTCGTGGGAGTCAACCTGGGACTAAAGAGCCTCAACCGGTTCAGGGTTCCCTAAGGCATCGCTGGGGCTCTGTTCCCCACATGCTGGTAGTATTCTTCCACAAACCACTGAGCTAGCCTGAGTTGCAGGGCACATGGAGAAAGGATACTACAAAACTTCTTAAAGTTTAAATTTGATTCACAAAGCATGAAAGATTAATTGAAATTTCTAAAATTTACTTATTATCATTTTCAACACAAAACAAACTTCATATATATTTCATTACATCTGTACCAAGTATACAAATGCAAGTCTGCACTAATCACGTATTTCAGTAAGTAGTCCAAATATAAGTTTGATGGCCTCTGGTATCAAGGCCAGTTGTAGCTAGAAGCTGATCTATACAGCTGCTACCACATCACATGAACCTGGAGAGTGCCAAGACATAGAGAAATAGGACCCAGCCATAATCCCCTCTTTTTTTAAATAGTTTTCCATTTCAACTCCCCTGTATTGTTCTGCAACATCTTATGTCCTACAAATAGAATCATAGAATTGTAGAATACCCTGAATTGGAAGGGACCCATCAGGATCACTCAAGTCCAGCTCCTGACATTGCACAGGACACCCCAAGAATCAAACCACCTTAGAGCACTGTCCAAACATGTCTTGATCTCTGTCAGGCTTGGTGCTGTGACCACTTCCCTCGGGAGCCTGTTCAGCCACCCTCTGGGTGAAAAATCCCTTTCTAATGTCCAAACAAAATCTCATCTGGTACAACTTCTGGCCATTCCCTTGGGTCCTGTCACTGGTCAAAACAGAGAAGAGATCAGTGTCTGCCCCTCCTCTTCCCCTCATGAGGAAATTGTACCTGCAGTGAGGTCTCCTCTCAGTCTCCTCCAGGCTGAACAGACCAAGTGACTTCAGCGGCTCCCTGTATGGCTTCCCCCTCTAGGCCCTTCAACCATCTTCATAGCCCAAAAATATATGCTGCCCTGTGATGTGCACAGACAGACAGTTCTTCTCAAAGGAGAGAAAATACTTTAGAAAAATGCATTCCAACACTGAGAATATGTGCCAAAATATTCGAGTGAAATACTGACATGACAGGAAAAAAATGTCAGAAGAAAGCATCAAAGTACAAAAGTGTTATATGGGGCAATGCCTCAAAGCATCCCGACTGTGACAAGCTGACAAGAAAGTCTTGACTTAGAATGAATACAACACAAAAAATAGTATGACAAAGGGCCGACAAGGAAGCTATGAGGCACAAAGATTCTTAACTCTGGAAGGCCACCGAGGTTTAAAAGGGAAGAAAGAAATAAACCGCTTACTTCAGCAATGACTAAGTGAGAGGGAAACAAAATTGTTGGATGAAGAAGGGTCAGAAGCATGTTATCAGGGTCTACAAGAAACATTCAAAGCAAGTTATTTCAGTGTTCAGAGGAAATTTGAAAGGAGAATTGAAGTTACGACCCAGGAGGACAACAGGATGTGAGGCCAGGCTGGCACTAGTTGGATTCACAGAATTGCAGCTGGTTCCCTGTTCCTGCCTTTGTCTTTCTCTTTGCTAAGATGCACAATGGAACTTAAGACTGGCATATGTAGGGATTAGTTTTGCATGAAATACCAAGACAAAAGGAAGGAACTCTATTTTCCTTGGAAGATTTTTCCCTCTGGATTTTTTTGCATCCCATTTCACACTCCTGGCAAACAAATACAAGCTAGATGTGAGATTATATCCAGTAATTCTTAAACATATATTGATGACATTGTGTGTATCATATTAATGTGTGTATCATACATTGTGTGTATCAATATTAATCTATACTCAGAGATCAGAGATAGTCAATCTCCTTCTCGCACAGATCACTATAGCTGCCTGACATTGGTGGTACTAAAAAGAAAAGTTCACTCCATGATGGCTGACCCTCGCTAAACTGAATATAATTGTCCAATTCAGAATTTTTATGAAGTAGCAACTGTGGTAAACATCCCTCATCTGCAGTGAGATTTAAAGTACTCTCCGCAAACATATGCTTTAGATAAAATTCAGCTCCTGCTGGAACAAAATTCCTTTACTACAAGGTGAAGAGATGAGTTCAAAGTATTTTCAGCTGACTCTTTACTGATCCAGATGAAACTTAGTCTGCTACTGAACATCCAGCACCACCTTCAGAAACATCCTAAATGGAACTCAAAAGTAATACTTTGAAAGGACTAGCTTGGCCTAACCTCACTTGCACAAAAGGCTTCATAAATGTGCAGTCAAAGGTGATGTTGCTGTAGTTCACTCACAGGAGATACCTAAGCACTAGTTAGAAATCAATCATTAAAACATAACAATATCCAAATGCTAGGTCCTGCTGATAAAATGCATTACAGAGGCAGCTGACAAGCGTTGTATTTGTTTAAATATTCGGACTTCAAAGCAGAATTCTAGGCACAACAGTGCCATCCAGGGGCCAGCTAATTGCTGGTAAATGTCTGAAGAAAGTTCCTGAAACTGTTTTGGTGGGGGGTTTTGGTGTGTTTGTTTGTTTGTTTGTTTGGGGGGTTTTGTTTGCTTGGGGTTTGTTTTGTTTTGTGTTTTGTTGTTGTTGTTTTTATTTTTTGTGTTTTTATTTCTTTGGTTTTGTATCAACAGAACTCGGTTTAAAACAATTTCCCTACATATTTTCAAATATGACCTCAGTTCTCCTGAATACTGCAGTACACAAACAGGAACATGAAGAAAAAAAACAAACCAAACCAAACCAAACCAAAACTTGATTCATTCTCTAGACATACTAAGTTTTGCTTACATTTAAGCAAGGGTTTTGCAAAAGTTTAAAGAGAATATTTGTAGCAATTTAAATTAGCAAGTCCTTCTAGCACAATAAACTGGCAATGATGAGGAAAGTTCTGATGAAACTTTGCCGAACTTTTCAGACTGAAACATCACTAAATCCAAAACATATGCTCAGCCACACTTCAACACAGCTGTTCAAAATGAATTATCTATGAAAAAATTCACACAAACAAAGCTCCAGGACATACAGTTTCTATGGAACCCTAAAATCTTCCTTCTGTGCAAATGGAAAACAATCTGAAAATTGTAGAGCACTTTGAAAATGGAAGCTGTTTTATCATGGTGGGGACAGATCAAGGTCTAGAGGTACGGCAGCGGTCACAGTTTACTTCTGCAGTGCATTCCACTCAGTAGCAACAAGCAGGGAAAATTAGGAACCCCCAAATATTTTTAAGAGCATAAATTAGTCGTGGGGGCAGAGACCACTTCAGTTTAAGGATTTACAAGCGTACATTCCCGGCGGCTTGCACGTGTACATTCCCTGGACTCAGCCAGCCAGCCAGCCAGCCCAGGATGCAGCGCAGGGCCACCACGCCGCGCCGCGATGCTTCAGCTTTCACCTCGTGCGAGGGGAACTCTTCAGAAACGGCCCAGACGCTTCCGGCAGGCCGGGCTCGGGATCCGGCCCCTGCCCGCGCCACTCCCCACACACGAGAACCAATTAAAAAAAGAACCCTAACCAAAGCTCTTTAACCCCATTTTTGAGCGAGGGCTCGGGGGCGGGGCGGGAGCGCTCCCTCGGCGCCTGCGCGCGGTTTCGGTTCGTGCGGCGGCGTGGGAAGCGTTCGGAGCGGCCCGGGCGCGGTGGGGTTTTGCGGGGCTTTGCGGCGGCGCCATGGCTCCCGTGCTGAACCTCAACAACGAGGTGAGACACCGGCGGCCTCGGGGCGCCGGTGGGAGCGGGCCGTGGCGGCGGGCCGGGGGGGCTTGGGGCGGGGAAGGCCCGGCGGCGGCCGGGGAAGGGCCAGGGCGGCGGTCAGCAGCCGCTGATCGGCCTGCGAGCGAGCCAGTTCGGGGCCGACCCTCCCGGCGTGGCTGCCTGGAGCCCTAGGAAAGGCCCGAGGTGGCTGCCGCATCCCTCGGCCTGGGAAAACTCATCGCATCGTGCTGGAGTTGAGCTGTGATGAATACCAACATCCGTCGGGTGAAGCTAAGCTGCTTGTACGGGGGTGCTCGGCGATTTCGACACGTGTGCCTCGGTGCAACGTCCTGTCTCTGAGTGTCATTTCCTCACGCCTATCTTCTTGTATTTGTATTTACGCTGAAGTTTTGCAGGTCATCTGGCGGACCCACCAAAGCCCCAGCTGCCTGTCTCCTGGATGGCAAAGATACTGCCTTATTTTCTTGGACATGGAGGGACAGAAAGTGAAAAATCATTGGGTTACAGCTAACTTCTTTATGTGCTGTAAGAAGTTTAGTGTTTCGTATTTATTTCGGTATATTTTTTTCTTCTTTTTAGTGTGAATGCGGTTATTTGCGTTTCGCTTGTGATGGGTTGTGGTTACATAGTTGCAAATCTTTGTGCACAATAAGCCTGATGCAACTAAAGTAACCTCTTTTTAGGTGTTGCGCCAACAGTTTAGAATAGCTGGCTGTTCTTCTGAGTGTGTGTATAAGCACCTGCACTTGCCACTAAACACTTCTAGAATTCCTACATAATTAATTGCTTGATTACAATTATCAACAGCACAAAGATTACTTTTTTTTCGGCATATAGTAACTTGGAGAGGGGTTGATTTGCAAGTTGATTTCTTGGTCAAGAGTTTAGTGAAGTGTAGCTTCTTCATCAGGAAGAATGTTTGATAGTACATAGAATTGAAATATTTACTCAGTAATTTTTGGTTCTTGCTGTTAACAAGTATAAGGTCAGAAATTAGTGATTTGCCGTTGAAATATACCTGTAAAACACCAAGGAAAGAGGAGGGTATTTCATTCATTGTTTTAGTGTGAACTTTTTGAGATTGATTCATGGTTGGGTGATGTTTCATAGTCTTTCCCCACAAAAACGCTAATATAACAGGGGATGAAACAGAAGTACTATTTGATTGAGGAGTTTTTCAGAAAAAGCATACAATAAGTTCCTTTACAAAAATTGGAAGATTTCAGTAAGGACATTGGAAATGTCATTTCATCTTATACTTCAACCGTAACCTTCTCCTAAGAGGAAACTGAAAGTTCTGGAGGAGGTAGCTTTTATCAGTTTGTAGAAAAAAGAAGATACTCTGTACTAATAGGTCCATCTGAGATGTAAGGTAAGACAGTCTGAAATCCTGCATGCTGTCTTTTCAAGAGGGACAGAAGGTCAGTCTGGCTTAGAGTAGGATGGAAACCTAGCATGAGCAGATTAAAAAGTGTTTTCTATTTCTATGTATATGTCCTTTTATAAGTGTCAGAGCTGTACCAATCACTGTGGTGTGTAGTTATAAACTGTGAAATAAATTATTTACCAATACCGGGATATTTCATATCTCTGTAGCAGATATTCTCTAAGTATTTGTTACAAAGACGCCCTTGTAAGAAAGTATTTTAAGAGTAAAAATAATATCTTCCTCTAACAAGAGGTGAAGTGGAGGAATTTTATTAGGACCATGACTAAAGGAATAGTTTTTGAAAGTGCGATGTATTAAATAATATTTCTTGTGTATTTTTCCAGTTTGCTAAGGGAAAGTGAATGACAGCTCTATTCTGTGCACCTTCAGCTTTTTGCAGTCAGACAGTACTAGCGATCGTATGGGGTTTTCCCTGTTAGGCCATGAACAGTAGTCATGATGGTATTTGTTGCAGAGACAACATTGTGACTCTTAAATAGCTGATAAACTTGTTTGTCTTCTCTGGATTTTCAGGAGTCCAGTGTGTGAAGGGAGTCTACAAGAAGACTGGAGAGAGACTTTTCTCAAAGACATGTAGAGATAGTGCAAGAGGAAATGGCCTTAAATTTAGATTAGATATTAGGAAGAAATTCTGTGCTGTGAGGGTGGTGAGGCACTAGCATGTGTTGGCCTGTGGATATGTGGATGCCCTGTCTCTGGAGGTGTGTAAGGCCAGGTTGAATGCCCTTCGAGCAGCTGGGTCCAGTGGGAGGTATCCCTGCCCATTGCAGCAAGGTTGGAACCAGGTGGTCTTTAGGGCTCCTTTCAACCCAAAGCATTCTATGAAATTCTGTAACATTATATGTACATATTTCAGGTTTTAATTCTAGCAAAGAAAGACTTCTGCCTTTAATTAACATAAAATACCATGTCCTGCTAAATGGTGGAATCTTAAGGAATTCTAGGACGATAGATATCAATTTTTCTTTTACCAATTCACATTTTATTTACAGGAAGAACAAATATTCTTAAGACCAGTGTTTCTCAGTGATATAAACTGGGACTTACCTTAACTCACCTTTATTTTAATTAATTACTGGTTTGTATTTGATCTTAGTAGCTAAGAAATAGTTGTAAGTGTCAGAAAACTTACTTGTTCTGCAGTGTCTACTATATGTGGTATATATGTGCTTTGAAACTAGAGGACATTTGATTTCATGATTGAATTATGATGATGAAGAAAATCCTCCAGGGAAATGAGACAAATGATGGGGTGTGATGCCTGTGTCCTTTCTGAGAGATTTTGAACTCATTGCTAGTTCAGAGAAATTGAAAAGGAGTGGAGACTTCAAAAGTTGTTGGGCTTTGGGGTTTTTTTAATTATAATTTTGTTAAAGAATAGTACCTCCATGGAACAACATTCTCCCAAATGTTCTGATCTATAAGGAGCAAAGAATGAAAATGTGCTATTTAGGTGACTGTATGAATGAGAGATTTAAGGTAGCTGTACAATGTTAAGGACCTAGAGGAAAATTACAGTTGTTGTTGTAAATTGTTGTTAAGGAAAAGAGGAAATTACAATTGTTGTGATGAGGTGAAATAAGACAGAAAATAATAAGAAATCGATCATAATTATAATAATCCATTATTAATACACAAATAATTAATTTAGACATACATTAATCTTTCTTGTAATGAAAAGTTGTTTATAGCAGTGTAAATGCTTCGAAATGTCACACTATTTCTATGTTAACAAGTAGGACTTGTGCCAAAAGTGTATAAATGTTTTCTTGATTTTTCTCTAATTAAATAGATACTTAGATAATAACAGGAAAAAGCGCACGGTCTTGGCAGAACCCAGAGTCAGCAAGGTCCAGTAATTTTAGAAAGCCGTCTTGCTGTTGGTAAATAGCATGATACAGTTTCAGTGTGACTGCATAACTGAAAAATTGAGATTGAAAAGGCTTAAGAAACACATTTTTTTTGTAATTTGGGCATAGTATTACTGTACAGAATTGCTACATTTTGATTACTGCCCAAGGAAAAATTGGCTGGGGGGAAGGAGGGGGGGTGGGTACAAAGGAAATAAAAATCAGAAAATTGGAACAAAGTGAAGCAGTGAAGACTGGAGTTTTTAGGAAAGAAGAAAATGCAATATTTCTTACCATTTTCTACTCATTGCATTCATTAAAGCAAGGGAAAGCATAAGTCGTAGAATGAAAATTTCAGTTTTGGAGTTCCATATTCACTGCATATGGTCTTACGTTTGAAGGGTTTGTCTGTATTAAGCCTAATATTGTATTCTCCAGTTGTGCTTACTCTTAGAAGCATGCAGGCTGAAGGAATTGTTTTGAAAACCTGTTGCTGTCTAATATGTTTCATATTTTAAAAAGCTGTCTAAGAAATTTCAGGTGTCTTGCCACAGAATAGCTTCCAAAGTAAGCCTTTCTGGAAACATTTGCTAGGTGGCAGCACATAATCATCAACTACTACGGATAAGGGCAATTTAAAGGGAGATAGCCCATGTTTAATGTGAAAAATTATCCTTGTTGATCAGCAGTATGGAACAGAAGCTATTGAATGGGATCTCTACAGTTTTCTAGGGTTTTTTGTCCTGTGCTTCTTAAATTATTTTGTTCTATTTTTACAGTTATCATCTGCTATCAATATTGCAATATTGTATTATTGCAAGAGATAGCTATCTTTCTAGCCTCCCTTTTTTCTCTTTTCTTTTCTTTTCTTTTCTTTTCTTTTCTTTTCTTTTCTTTTCTTTTCTTTTCTTTTCTTTTCTTTTCTTTCTTTTCTTTCTTTTCTTTTCTTGTCTTTTCTTTCTTTCTTTCTTGTCTTTCTTTTCTTTTCTTGTCTTTGCTTTGTCTTGTTCTTTTCTTTTCTTTTCTTTTCTTTTCTTTTCTTTTCTTTTCTTTCTTTTCTTTCTTTTCTTTTCTTTTTCTTTTCTTTTCTTTTTCTTTCTTTTATTTCTTTCTTTTCTTTTATTTTCTTTTCTTTTCTTTTCTTTTCTTTTCTTTTCTTTTCTTTTCTTTTCTTTTCTTTTCTTTTTCTTTTCTTTTCTTTTCTTTTCTTTTCTTTTCTTTTTCCTGAATGGTGTTCTGTTTGCAGCTACCTCAAGGAGCTATGAATCAGAAAGCTCATGAAGCTAATGCAATGAAGTCTATATACAGTGTTTTAAAAATAAGTGTTCTAAATGTGTACCTCTGTGAATGCTGTAATGGCTAAAATTGAATATTAGTACGGCATCATATTATATAAAGCGAATTCTTAGAGTTGAGCATCATTTTTGTCTGTGGGACATGTGAATCAAGTTTTCTTGATTCTTGAAACTTGGGTATCTCTTAAATTTGTAATAATTAATTGCATGCAGACAAAATAATTTTTCTCTGTATTTACAAAACTACAGGTTTTAGATAATAAAAGCTGATGTCTGCATAATGCTTGTCATCCATGATAATTGTTCTTTTTTTTTCCTAAAAGGTAGGATCGAGATAAAACCATATCTTGAGAATTATTTGTGTGCATGCATATTTCTCAGCCTTCCAATCAAAGTCCAGAATTAAAATTGTTGTGTAAGGAGCTTAGTAATGCTCAGGGTGATAAATTCCATTCATAGTATTTTGGGTCCCAGCACTTTGTGTTCTGCAGCACACAGCTCTGCTACTCTTTAGATTCAGGGCTGACTTGCTGGCCTCAGATTTAGCTGGGTAGCAGTTTAGGTAATAGCATGTTTAGAAAGCAGTCTGGACAAGTAAATTAAGAATTTAGATTGGTGTATGGGAAAATCAAGCATGAACAGCATGGCTAATAATGAAAAATAACAGAATGGGGAATAACCTTGAATTAGGGAGAAAGACATACAGTCTCTGGAAGTCTGAAACTGCAGTCTTGAGTTTTAGCTGTAGTTCAGTAATTATACAGAATTATATCTGTAATTATTTAATCTTTTATCACAGTGCAAACAGAAATAATTATATATTTGAAGATGCTTATATAAAGACTGAGTTGTCTTGATGTAGCATGGGTAGGTGTTGTATTTGTTGTTAGGTATTCAGACACAACTAAGATTAAAAAAAATAAAAGGGAAAGAGCTATTGAAATTACATTTATACATGTGTTCGTTCACAAATGGAAGAAAGTTCAAGTACATCCTTTTATAAGTAAATAATTTTTGGCCACCAGAGTTTCTGTATAGCAGTAAGGAGAACGTGGTCGAATGAAATATCAGGAAAGATTAGGGAGGGGGAAATTTGAGTGGGTTGTTCATTCTTCCTGAAGCTGAATTGATTTCTGTAAGCAAGAGCTGCCTCATGATTTTTGTAAGATGCACTAAATGTGAAAGATCTGAGTATTTACTCATGCTAGTCCTTAGTGTATTATATATTTCTAGATTTTATACAATACATCCAGCATGCTTGTATAAATACTTTTAATTGATAAAAAATAAAATTGACATAAAGCTTTTTAGTTTTTGAATAGTCGCCATTTTTGCAAGAAGCATTCTGTACAAAGTGAGTTCAGGACTTACTGTGGTATTTATTTGCAGTTCCTTAAGATCTTCCTTATTTTCAGCCTTCAGCATTATGTGTCTGTCTTGTCACTCAGATGTGATGTACCTCTCTGTGGTTTTGTTGACTTAGAATGCTAAATTAGACATATAATTCAAAATTGTGTTTATTCATGGTCTCATTTTTTACACACATTTTATTCTATAGAAACCAAGAGAGTTTTTAACATTGAAACGCCTTTCATATAATGCTTTTTATGGAGAACTGCTTTGCAGTTCAGACAGATGAGATATGCCCATGAAAGATTGTGATTATCCCATTGTGGTTTCACAAGCATCCGGACTTGCTGCTTCTGCATCTGGGGCTTCTCAGTCACCCATTCCAGCCACATGGTCTTGCCTCCCTCTTCTGTGATCATAAGAAGGTTGTTGCTAGAGCAGTTTTCTACTGCAGATTGATGGTGGCAGGATCTTACAAGCGAGTGGGAGCAGCAGGAATGTGGGACCTGAGATGAGTGGGGTGGGCACAGTGGTGGAGAGATAGACTATCGCACTACATTGAGCCGTTTGGTTGGCTCATAGAACTGTGCTGTTTTTCATCTCACTTAGGTGTTTCTCTTTAAGCAGTGCCTTTCTGTGAAATAAACATCGCATTTGGGGAGGGCATTGAACCAGCAAAACCTAAGATAGGGTGATACATAATGTGCAGTTATGTTGTCTGGCAGGTGCTTCTTACAGAAGTTAACTAGTGGTCATGGCTGTAAAGGCAGGAGAATTAGAGAGTTCAAAGGGGAAGCCAAAGGAGCCCATATATTTGTCTAATCATAATAGCTTTGCATAATGAGTTCATAGGAGACTATTTAAAAATCAGCTTGAAAGAGGACTCTTACCATTTCAGTTCAGGTGTTTAGTTATACGGGTGCCTAGGATGCTCTGTGGTCAGAATTGAAGCTGTGGCTGGATACTGACGCTGCCAAGATATGTTTATCCCTGACAGTTCATGATCCTAAATACTTCTTTGAACCTGGTCATAAAATCTCTTATACGTCACTAAGTTTATATTCATTTTTGGGAAATGTGACTAAGGGGGGAAAAAATGGTCTCTTACTTGTTGCAAAAGAAAAAGTAGCAGTCTGGTAATAAGTAGAGGAAAATGTAATATTTGAATTATATTAATGGCAATTAAGAAATTAACACTTGGAGCCTTCATGGGCTTTCTTTAGAACGGCTTTTTGCCATCGGGAGCAAGTTGATGTGAGCATTCATGTTTTTAGTCTATTAGATCCAACGTTCCAAATGGCATATATTACCTAAGATATGTTGTAATATTTTAAAGTACATTACTAAGACTTCCTTGCAGTGATGGAAAAGAATCCTAGATAGAAAGTGAAAATAACACTGACAGAGCACTGCAGACACTACCTGTGTGTAAGGCAGTTTGAAATACTGGGCAGCCAGTCCAGTGCAGTTCTCCAGTGTCTCACTGAAATAAAGTACCTACCCCCAAAGATCTATTTTTATGCTATCCCCTGGGCTATGTGGTAATCAAAGAATCCCTCAGGGCAATTCAATATTTGTGTCTGCTCTCTTTATATAAAAGGGAAGTGAGACTTGAGGCGAGGCTTCTGACCAAGTTACTTGGTATTGGACTGAGCTGTGAGATGTCTTACTGCTCATAATTCAAAATATAGTCTTGTTCTTTAAGGCATGAAGCTGTCGATGGGGGGAATTCTTTAGTTTTAATGGCTTAGTTGTAATGAAACTTTGCAGTAATTGAGAAAGCTGATGTATAGGTTCCCTCAGTCTGAGGTGAGTTGAATCCTGTGAATCTCAATGACCAGCAGAGTGCACTAATCACAAATACTGTTGCTGGGCTACTGTCTGGCAAAGAAGGGTGGTTTTATGGAGTGAGGGGAGCCTGGTCATGTATTTCACCAGTGGGAGCATTTCCGTAGGAAAAGTCCTTGACCGTGCTCCAAGGGCTGCTTATCCAACAATTAGCATAAAATACATGCTCTCCCTGAATAGAAAAACTGGAACTTAGAACTCTTTAATCCTGGGAAAATTCTTCTTGCTGGTCTATAGATAAATTCTCTTTTGCTATTTTCTCTGTGATTTATGAGCTGTATTTCATCCAGCACCTATCCAGTATACTGGCCAAGCCATTTTCTTGAAGTAGAAGTATTTACACTAGACTCCTATACCAAGTTTTTCAGTTCTGTTATGTGCCCCAGCATTTAGATTGTTTTTCAGATCGTGGACAGCAGTTCTTGTACTCCTCTGAGGTATCTGCCAGTATGGTTCAGATGTATCACAGAGTCTCTGTCTCTTGGTAAACTTAAGCAGCCTTGAAGTTCATCTGTGGCCACTTCAAAATTATTCTTAAGGTAGAGTGGGTAGCGCTTGGATACTTCTGAAAAAGTATGGGTGTCTAGGATGCTTTGTGGTCAAATTGAAGCTGTGGATGGCTATTGGTACTGCCAAGATCTGTGTATCCCTGGCTTGCACATGGTCTTAAATACTTCCTTGAGGCTGATCCTGCAGTCTCTTAAATGTCCCTAAAGTCAGTCTAAAGTCTTGGAAAGGCATATAAACAAATTATGAGAACTGAGAAAAGATAAATTTCTGCACGATCAAAACTAAATAGCTAATCTTTTCCATTGGTTCGTTTCTTAATATACTGGCAAATCACTGCGTTTTTTCTGTATATTACAAGTCTATGCAAAGTTGGAAAGCAAACATGGCTTTCTTTTTAAACTCTGGAATACTTGGCAGCAGTCATTTTAGCTCTATGGAAATGCATTTAAAAATTCTTGCATTAGTTGTGTTACTAATAAATGTTAGGACAACAGTTTCTTGAAGGAGAAGAAAGCTGTGCTACAAAGGGCTTGATTTCTGCTTAAAACAGTTCAAGTGTTAAATTGCTGACATTCTTTTACAGACCATGTAAATGTCCTAAGGAAAAACTCTTTTGAAAGCTTATGAAATTTCCAAACTTATACTCTGTGAGATAAAATTTTGAGGAATTGTGGTGCTTTTTTTTTTTTTTTTTCCTAGGAACTGTTCCAGCAGCTGTTTCTAAAGTTTCTAGAGTTGCCACATCATCAGTTTTACTAATATTAGCAGCAAATTCTGATCTGCTTGCTCTTCACACAGATTTTTTTCAGCAGATTACTGAAGCAATTAACCATGGCTAACAAGGCAGTTTTTTATTTCTGACAGTATTGTATATAGCCATTATTGGACTACTGTACTTGGGGACAGTAATGAAAACTTTTTCTTAGCTCAAGTGGTTTATATAAAGTGTGTGTGGTAGGCCACGTAGGCTAGTAAGATGCTCTCATAAAACAAAAACATCTGTGCTTCCTTAGTGTGGTAGTGTACAATAATGAAAAAAACATGCAAACGGTCATGAGAAACTTCGTAACTTTTACTTTAAAGGAACTGTGAGGTACTGCAGTATACAGTGTAGTTTTTTATTTAATTTATGGCTATATATGCCTGACTAAAACACAATTTTAAAATGGTTCTGTTACAGTAAGTGTGCATAATTGCTTACTGGTGTCTTTGCAGAGGTCTTTCAGCAGCCTTTACATTTCTGGGTCTGGAATTTGTTGCTAAATGAAAAAGGGAGCAAAGCTGAAATGGGTGTAGAAGGGAAGGTGTGTAGTGTTCGACTTTTTCATAATAGAATTTGGGGGCTTGGGGAAGGAGATGTTCCTTGAAGGAGAGTAGTAGTCAATTGTGAATTCATTGCAAATTGCTCATTGGTATACAATGATAACGTTCTTTTCAGTTTGTCTTGTGCTGCAGAGAGGTCAGTAGTAAACAGCAATTAACAGAAGTAAAGTGGTCAGCTACTAAATTCGGTGGCTCTTTTGAATATCTTTCAAGTAATATAAAATAAAGAGATTTAAAATTCTTGCACTGATTTTATATGAAAAGAATTACCATTATCTTATTTTCTTTGCAAAGATGGTCACGTTGATATCTGTTTATTCATGTGGCATTTAATACCAAATGAAACTGCATAGAAAAAGAAACTGAGGTGGATTGCTCTCTACAACTACCTGAAAGGAGGTTGTAGTGAGGTGGAGATTGGTCTCTTTTCACAAGTACTAGAACAAGAGGAAATGGCATCAAGCTGTGCCAGATAGGCTGTTAGGGAAGATTTCTTCACCTAAAGGGTTGTCAAGCACTGCAATAGGATGCTCAGGGTAGTAGTTGAGTCATCATTCCTGGAAGTATTTAAAGATGCGTAGATGTGGCACTTAGGGGCATGGTTCAGTAGTTAGCTTGGCAGTGTTTGGTTTATGGTTAGGCTTTATCATCTTAAAGGTATTTTTCAATGTAAATGACTCTGTGTATCCTCTTTGCTGTTTTATGAGGACACATATGAGTAAACATAAGGTCATATACAGGTTCTTTAATGTAGGAAGAGATGAGCGGATAAAAACTATTTGCATGAGAGGCTGGTAAGAACTGTTCTGAATAGCTACCGGTTCAAAGGAATGAATGGTGGATTTCATCCAGAGGCAAGTCTCACTGAGGAAATGCTGCAGAGGTTGTCAGTAGCACAGGGGAGCATACCTTACATGGATAAGACAGGAATTCAGAACAATATAAAACAAAAGGACAGTTAAAGTGATTTCTTGCTCATCAGGGGAGGGGAAGAATGAAGGAAGGAAGAAGTTCGTATTTGAATATTAAAACAGACAAAAATGATGGGTAGGTGATGAGGTGTGTTGCACAAGATGAAATTGGTTGAGGAATGACAGCTTCTAAGGACAGGAAAGGGGAATTCAGTTTGGTAAAATCTAGACATTTAAGAAGGAGATGGCAAGCTTCAGAAGAAGGAAATTTTCCAACAGAACCAGGACTTGGTGTGGAAGAGAAATTGTCAATGGCTGGACAATGAACATACCATTGGGCAGACAGGTGAGAGTACTTGTTCTGTCACAACAACGAAGATTTTGCAAGAACCTTTAAGCAGTGCTCCAAGTTGTTAGTAAGTAATGCTGGGAAAGCTGTGTACAGATTTCTTGTAGATTTGATATCTTGGCAACTGATGGAGAACAACTTGTGGAAAGGTATTTAAATTAATGAATAGATGTCAGACATCTGGCAGGGATATTTTAAGCGCTTTATTCCTTTTACTTTTCATACTTGTCCTTTTCCCCAGTTTCTATTGATGTCATGTCATGAAGAAACTTCTTAGAAGAACGTAGATTATTAGATTTTTTTTTGTGTGGTTTTTTTTTTTTTTTTAAACACTGACTTTCCCATGTGTTTGTGTTTATGAAAAATTCTCATCATGGAATTGTTTTGCTTTAAACTGTTCTGAGGGAATAAGGAACACTAACTGGTGTAGCAAGGTAATTCTCCATTCCCACTAGCCAGAATTCTTCCCATCCTTCCAAAAAGACTGAAGAATTATATTGGATTATGTAACCTAAAAATGTGTATTTTATTTCCTCTGTTGAAAGCTGTTTTTTGGGAGATGTTTTCTCCTTCTTACTCCGAGGGGAGGGTGCAGATGCCTTCTGATAATAGCCCAGCCATTAAAACCACGTGGGGCAGTGTTTTGTATCTTTCACCACCCCTCCATCCTCCAGGGGGACATCTTCTGATAATGGGCCACTAGGGCCCACCAATGCCATGACACATTGCATCATCCCATTGGGAGATGCTCCACACAGTGGGGGAGGAGCCAGCTGTGCCCAGCTAGATAAAAACTGGGACTGAAGGACACAAGGTATCCTGTTTTTTCACTGGATACCCGGAGGAGGACCAGACCCATCTCATCACTGCTGGACTTTCTACAGGACCATCTCTACACCACAGAACCACATCTGTTACTCCAGGAGGATTTATTTGGACTGCTTCCAACACCCTGACCACCAGGGTGCCAGGTCATAGCCCTGACTCTGTCAGGGTTTTTTCCAGGATCTTTGTTTCCGTGCTTGTTTTTTTTGTACTACTGCATTTGTATTTTCTTTTTTTTTAATATTCCTAGTAAAGTACTGTTACTCCTATTTCCCATATCTTTGCCTGAGAACCCCTAGTTGCAAAGTTATAATAATTTGGAGGGAAGGGGGTTTAGATTCTCCATTCCAAGGGAGGCCCTAGTTTTCCCTGGCAGACAACTGTCTTTCAAATCCAAGACAAGAATATATGACAGTGCTACTTTAAAAAAAAAAAAAAAAAAAAAAAAAAATTTTTTGCATAAATCTATAACCACTGACAGAGAAAGTTCCCACAAAAAATCTAAGTCATAGAGACAAAATAGCAGAAAGCACCTTAATGGATGAGCAGTTTTTCTGTAGGAAGTAGGATAGTATTTGAGTTTGTCAGTGTGTTTGAAGCCAGTGGAAGTTTGTCACTTTCTGGTGATGTTCGTAGTCTTTGGCTGAATATTTATCCTGTTTGGAAGTCTAAGTCAGAGAGATCTCTGCTGCAAATTTGGATTTCCTTTATATGGCGTTTTTATCAGAGCGTGTTTCCTGAGGCCATGGCTTTTGCTGTTCATTGGCATACCCTAAGTCTGAACAGAGGTTGTACTTGTACTCACTGGATGCATTTTGATACTTACTTTTTATATTGATGTCAGGTGTCTGTGCTAGGAGCATCATAAGACAGATGAAAAGTTAGACTTGATAGCCTGTTAGTAAAAGGAGTCTCACGCTTCTTTAAAGAAATTTGGGGTTGATGACATTTTTTGAATAAGAAGACAGATCTTTTTTTTAAGAAGAAAGGCAAAATACTTCGAAAGTCATAAACCACAAACACAATTTCTGTTCGTTCCCTATTTTCTTGTTCTCTTTTTTTAATAAAGGATTTTTTCATTTTAAAAATGTGGATACTAAGTCCTTATTATCTCTTTCTCAGTAGCTTTTTTCCCAGGCATAAGAAGAAAGTGGTAATGACATTTTGGGGTTTTTTTTAATCAATATTTTGGACTTAACATCATTCCATGCTTTTTTTATTATGCTGTGTCATTCTGTGACATACCACTCTACTTACTTCCTGTGTGAAGGTTTCTGTTACAGTTTTGTGATGCTACTTATATAGATGATTTATACGTGTCATATCAGAACATCTGACAAGAAAGCACAGTCTTGGAAGATACAAATTAGAGACAAAACCCTTTTATTTTATTATAAATTTATTTATAATATTTATTACATTATATTTATGATATTTATTATATTATATTTAAAGTAACTATTATTTTATAGTTAAACTATATTATTTAAAGTAAATTATTTTAAAATATACTTGCACAATTGAAATTTCTTTGGGTTCTAAGGAGAGTGTAATAGAGCTGCTTATCCCTCCAAAATCTATTAATATTGGTGATGCTTACTCATGTAATAAAAATAAGCTGTAACCATTGCAAGACCTAACTTGAGGCAAAGTTTGCTTCTATCCAGAACATTGACTTCTGCATGAGCAGCAGAAGTTGTTAGATGTTCCTTTTGTTGATAGTTGATCATTCTCCTTTTTAAATGGAAATTTTCACATATCTAAATAGCCTTCCAGTCTTTTTTCAGTACTTAGGCCTCTTCTTATTGTGTTAACAAAGGACAGACTTCATAGAGGAGAAGTTTGAAGAAAAATAGTTTAAATTTTAAAACAAGTTATTTTTCTTATCATAGTAAGATCAGTTACTTTCATAAATGCTGACTAAATGTATATTTATGGTCAATCCAAAAATTGTGGTATTTAGCTAATTTTTTTATCTTTCAGATTTAGAGAGAAGTGAAAAATTATTTAGTAGGTATTACTCTAACTTCATCATTCCTTTTGATGCTGTTTTGTTTCATTTATTTGAATTTGAAATCATTTGTCCTTAATTATTTGCATGTATAATAATAACTACTATATAGTGACATTGAAATAAAAACTTTGAAATGGATGACACTCACTACAAAGTGAGTGTTCATGTTGAATGATGAATAATAATAATGATGGTGCATTTCCTTGTAGTATTTGTCAAATATTGTGATGCTGTAACATTGCACAGGCTTCTAGTTCTTTTCCTGGCCTCTTGATGTGTGAAACTAGTGCAAGCTGAGGGCAATTGAAGTAACTGTAAAAGTATCTTTTTTTTATGAAGTGTCTTGCACAGAAGAATCTCTCCTTCTATCCCATTCAGCAAGTCATTGTTCCCTTGAAGTTTCAATCACCAGATTAAATCATCAGTACAAATGATAATATAAAAATTAAAATGTATTGTGTGCATAAGTTGAGAACCAGTTGATGTTACAGCTTTGAGTCCAGTATTCCATAAAACTTCATATAGATATCTTCAGTTAGGATGATTCCTCTGTCTCTTGAGTTTTCCATGTGTTGGCCTGGGGGTTACTCTTTTGGAGTGTTCTCAGTAACTGTAGCTATGGCCTATGTTTCCCGCCTGTTTGGACAGTCAGGAGAGGGTGGGTGTTCTCTGGCTGGTTCAGAGCCACATGTGCTGGCGAATGAGTATGCATGTACTGTTCTCAGCCAAAATAGGAAAGATTTTTCTCAGAAACCAGCCTAACAAATATTATTTCAGAATACACAGTTTGGATGCTCTGCTCTTTCAGAATAGAGGAGAAGAGTTGCAACATATTAGCGATCAAGACTTGGAGGTTTTTTTGTGGTCACTTTGGAGGTCGTACCACCACTTATATTAACATCTCTTAATCACAATCCCAAACGCACCTCCAGATTTATACTGGAATCACGGTGGTTCATTTTCTGTATTTGTTATGGGGAAAGGTTCTTACCCAATTTTGACACAATTTTCTTTTCATGATGGCAGTTCAACTCTGCAGGTTTGGACCATGTTTGTGACCTATATAATTAATGTAAAAAAATACACAGATTGTGAGTCATTGTAGCCCGACTGTGATATCATGATTCAGATTATGCAAGTAATGTACAGATTCATAATGTTGTCTTGTGATCAGTGCTCTTTTCCAGCTCCTTTTAAAAGGTTCACCTTTTGAAGAGGGGTAAGAGCCCTCAGCATTCTTACTGTTTATTCAAGTGTGTTCACCCTCATAATTCTCACATCACTACTCCAGCTTCTACTGTCTTTCTGTAAAGTAAAAGCTTAAGGAGGCATGAATTTCTCGTGACTTCTAGCTAGAGCTCTGGTCTAATTAAAAGTCCTAGACATTGAAGTCAATTGATTTAAGCTTGTCTATATTGAATGCCTTGATCACCTCCTCATTCAATATTCCATGGAAATATTTTTAGCAGAGTAATAGCTGGGGGTTTTCAAACTTGCATTCAGCTGATCAATTAAATACAGAGTTAGAAATTACCTTCAAGTGGTCCTCTGTTTTGGAAAATGTTTATAGTTTCTACTTCCATGTGGTTACATATGCAGTGATATATCTGAGACTAGTCTATAACAGTTCTTATCTGGACATTTACAACTACTGATGTGTATTTAGGGATTAGAAATGTGTCTAGCCATCTCATGATCCTGGTTTAGACTTGAATGCTTTCTGAAGTACCGCATAGAGTCTTACTCCATCCAGTGAGAGACTGACTTTGAAGCAGTAAATCCATTAAATTTTGGTCTTTGGCAATGATCAAGTAATTCTAGGCTAGCGTTACTCCCTCCCAACTATCCTAGATATTTGGATTTGCTTTTCAAAACCTTTAGATGAAAATGATCTTTTCCAGAGTTTCCGAGTACTCAGTGTGGTTTCCACTTGGAGAAATTTTACTAGAAATGACAACTGTTCTCCATGCAGGAGGAAATACAATGCTATATTGAATAAAGAAACTCATATTTCAGTGCTTCAGTTGAGAAAGTACAAAGAAAGCAGCATGGGCGGACTGTGGAGGAAGGGTTTGAACAGTAACTCACAAGGGGAGTGTGCATTACTTTTCCCTGTGAGGATGCTGGAAATTTGCCCGAGTGGGCAGTGCATTTTTTTTTCATTCATCCTTAGCAAACCCCTTGGGAAACCTGACAGAGTCAGTACCCAGGGGCCTGAGAAGCTGCAGATGTTTTGCTTTCTGGATGCTCCATCTAGCAGTGGCATTTCTGCCTGCTTTGGGCAGCAGGGTGCAATAGTTTAATCCAGAAGAATTTAACTCATGTTTCAAGAATTTCTGTACATTCTAATACATATATTGGGATAAAATTGAATTAACTTGATTCAAACTTGTTCTCATGTAGCGGATAACTAAGGCAATATTAACACCATACTGGTGTGGCACAGATAGTAACTAAAAAACTGTGTTCCTTATCACTTTCTATGTTGGGATTTCATCTTTATATTAAATAAACAGCTCATTTATTGTAGTCTGATGTGTTGTGGTCTTTCTGTCTTCTGTATGTTCCTACTTTGTTCTTTTGTGCTGGAACTAGCTAACATTCATGTGAGCATAAGGGAAAACAGTTCCAGAAACTGATCTGGCTGAAAATTCACCTTGTGGGTTTTTTTTGGTTTTTTTTTTTTTTTTAAATATATTCTTTTTTGCGATGTATATCTTTGTCTAAAACTGTTCCAAAACTGAACACTGATACTTAACACAGGTGTGTTTATGTTGTTTCTTGCTGCCTTTGCCACCCTACTTATATATGTTTTTATATTGCAAATATATGAAGCTGTATTAAGGCTTTCTGCCTATTTCCACATATTTTGACAGGTATAAAATATGTACCATAATACAGGGATTCTTTTTGCAAAAAAGGGAAAAAAAAAAGAAAAGAGAAAAAAAAAAAGGGAAAAGGAAACTTGGCAAAAGCTAATTTTCCTCAGAATCTAAAA
Source organism: Hirundo rustica (assembly GCF_015227805.2). NCBI lineage: Eukaryota > Metazoa > Chordata > Aves > Passeriformes > Hirundinidae > Hirundo > Hirundo rustica. The sequence goes on along the minus strand of NC_053488.1, from coordinate 61,862,416 downwards.
ATCATTAGATCTTTCAAACTGGCATTCCAGATAATAGAGAAAAATATTTAAAATGAAATTCTAGAAACAGTTTTTCACTTCGATTATTCACTCAAAAGATTATGTACTATTGTTAGTTCTGGCTAATATGTGATCCAGCTGCAGGTGTTTTGAATTTTAAAACTGTGTTGCCATATAGCACCGAAAAACCTAATGTTGAGAAAATTGCGTTGCCACGGTAATTTCTTGGTCAGAAGACTGCCAAGTAACTATAAAGTGAAACCAATGCTTTTGATGTGCAATAAAATGAGAAAAGGTAAGATCAGTGACAGCTGAAGCATTACTGAGTTCCATGGGTTTTGTAGGTATTGGAGAGACCTTGAATATTCAACTTACACACATTTCACTTTCTTTTCATTGTTTGTTTTTTTTGTGGTGTGTGTTTTTTTGTTGTTTTTTTTTTTTTTTTAAAGATGGAAGTCTTCTTTTGATGCATGTTGATATGTAATTAAGGCAATTTGTATAAATTTGTAAAAAAGGCCACTGTACAAAATACAAGTGGTTTTGGTGTATTTTTAGTGATTTCTTCCCTTTCTACTTTAGCAACGCTGTTTAAATTTTATTAAAAAGTAAATCTCTTGCTACATTAAAATCTAAAAACTATTGTGTATCTACAGGCATATATAAATAATGTTTTCCTTTTGTATTTGAGCCATTTTGATTCTAGTAGATCAGGCTGTTATTTCAACCTCCTAGTGTTCAACCTCCTCTCTTGCATGAAGGGAGTGTATGAGGACTGAAATATATCCTGTACTTGCAATTTCATTTTTTTTCCTGTCATTCATTCACTAGACAAATTACAAATGGTAATTTGTCAATAGCAGTATGATAGGCAGTATTTGAAATAGACTCTTCTGGGGGACAGAATTAACAGCCTTGGTTCTTGATGTTTTCTCCTTTTTATTCCACTCTCACATGTGACCCTCATGTCAGATAAATCATGTTAGCCTGGAGAGTACAGGAGGAAATTGAAATGTAAAAGCAAGCTCAGAACTACCCTTTTTTTTCCCAAGCATCAAGTAATAGAGAAGACATAAGAGACCTTCTGTTGCACAGTGAACTTGAATATGTCTGCTTAAAATTACAGAACACTGCTTTAGGGACATAATTTTCAAATTGTAAAAGAAATATACATAGGATATATTTAAATATACATAGGATATACATTCATATAGAAGAGACCTTACTGTGTTGAGGGAGAGGCTGAAGGCCTCTGTTTAATGAATGTGTTTGTTCAACATTATGGATGTTTCACAATGTTATAAACTCTTAACAATTAGGGTTTTTTTTTTTCACTAGATGAGGTTAGATGCAATGTCCTTTCTTTAAGAGAACAGAATGATTTGTCTTTTCTGGTTGCTTGTACCAGAACTAGGACTAAACTGTGTGCTGGCATAAAGCAGAAGTGGATGAAGAAATTCTGGTCTGTCTAGTGCTCGTTGTTTAAGGATTTAATCATTTAAGTGCATTATTGGCTCAGGACCAAAATATTCAGTACCTCGTGGGCTGAAGCCCAAGAAGAACAGTTGTATGTGCTTAAACTGCTCTGAAGAGAAGGACATGTCCATCAGTTTATTGGCTTTCATGGATTTTGGACAGCTGGGGCTGACTCTGTAAGTTAACTGCTATTAACTTTAGTTAAGAATTTAAGACATTCTAGATCCTTCAGGTATTTTCATATACAGTATTAGCTTTTTTAATGTAGTAATGTAAAAAAACCCCAAATTTTTCCTTCACATATGTTGTAGTATTTAAGTGTTTTTTGAATAAAATACATTCAAACAAGTCATAGGCAGAAATATACTAGTGCTTCTCTTAATCCATTGGAGTTTGTTTGTTTGTTCTTTGAATAATGGTTTGGTTGGGGAATTTTTTTTTGTCAAGTACAGTTGATACTCTCGTTCAGAGTAGACACGTACCTTTCTTGATACATCTACAAATCTTAAGTCACACTTCCCTTTTTTTTTTTTTTTCTAATTGGCTGAACACTAGCTTAGTTTGGAGTCATGTTGCTTGTACAGACCTCAAAACAAGTTTCAAAAGTGGCCAAGTATAACATTTTATTCTAATGTAATGCTCGTTTGAGAACTTTGCTGCTGTTGTCTTAAAAATGTGAAGGCAAATATCTTTGACTACTCATGTAAATATGAATGTATAATTGTACCTGCACTATAATTTTATCCACATTCCTTGGTGTGTTTTTCTTGCCCTCCATAATATGAGGACTGTTTCGTAGTAATATAGACTTTCAGAACCTAAACTAGACTTTTTGATGTTGTTTTATATAAAAATGCCTTGTTTCTTTTGAAAAAAAATGTGGATATTTTCAAACAAGGTTTTTTTGGAAGAGCTTAATTATGTGAGAGGCTTTTAACTTTCTCTTCTATTGCACATGTGTTTTGTCTTGTTTTATGTACAATAACAGTGTCCCATTAATTTAAAAGGAATAATGTCTGTGATCAGAAGCCCTTCCAGACAGTCTAACACTGATTTAGGAACTGATTCAGCCTTTTCAAGACTTTTGTTTAAATTAATTTGTAACTGTGAATGTCATAGTTACATACCAGTGTCAAAACAGAACTATTTAATGAAAAAGAGAAGACTTAGTGATCAAAGGTACAGTTAAGTAATCCTGTGTCAGTTGCTTTCTGGGCATGAGAAGGGCTTGGACATGCTAAGGATTGGGAAGGTCTGATTGGGCTACCACACAAAAAGACAAATCTCTGGTAATGTCTATTAACCCTTTGGAGCCAGATATAACCTGAAACAGAAAGGCAAAGTAGGTGGAGCTACTACTTTCTCCTTTTCTCAGGGAGGAAGTCTGGGCTGTCAATTCTGGATTAAATACCGTTCCTGTGATGTCTTTAAACATGTACTTGTTCTTTATTATTTGCTAAAAATCACCCTCTTAGTTTGATATGTACCCTCTGGTGCCTTTGTACTGCGTCAGTGGTACCTATCCATTAAAGTTGGGACTGTTTTCATTGCTAGATGAGTACTGGGAGCATTGTACCAAGTATCACATTAATATAGGCTATACTGAAGCCAGCAATTGTTGTTACAATCTCCCTCGGTAATGTGCACTCCTCAGAAGAGGTGAATTGCAAGAGAGTTTCTTGTTCTTGTCTGGCTTATCATCTGCTGATCCTCTGCTGTACTCTTTGTTTGCCCTTTCTTGAAGAGGCAGCAGCAACTACCATCTGCCTATGGCTGGAAATGGTTTGTGGCAGTGCTTGCTTACTGCAGATGGCAAGCTGTTGGGTAGATGGATGCCTCTCTTTGTGGAATTCCATAAATTTTTTGGACTTCATCTTTGTTTAGTATCAGTAGTGATATAAATGTTATTCTGTGAAAAGGCACAGTGTCAAATGGATGATTTTTGTTCATAACCATAGGTTTTGAAATATGCTTATGTGCATTCGTGCTAGTAGTATATGTTACTACCTAGGCTTGTTTGCAAAAGTAAGTTCATTTCTTTTATGATTTCTTTTGTATTTAATACAATCAATTAATAATTGATACGTAGTCTGTATCTAATCTTACTTCGATATTATCTATTATTAATAATTTGTAATAATTTGTATTAATAATTTGGTAGCATTAATAAGTAGGAATGGCTTAACTGTCTCATAAATAGTATTTCCCAACAAAAAAAAGAGAAATGTCTTCAACAAAGGAAAGCATCTCTTCATTGTTCAAAGAAATTCTTGAAGTGGTTATTTCCACATACAATTGCAGACTTCCTAATTTCCAGGAATCCTAGATCCTATTGATAGAAGAAATTGTTTGGTTTGTGTTTCACTTGTTTATAATTATTATTTTTCTTACTCTTTTCTTGAACTATTTATAAAAAATATCTTATTATGAATAAAAAATTTTATTATTTTTTGAAAGTCATTGCTGTTCTTGGTGGGTTGTTTGTTGTGAGGTTTTGTTGGTGGTGGTGGTGTAGTTGATTTTTTTTCCTACTGATGGCAAAGTTGCCTCTCTCACATTGTAATACCAGGGCCTACCTTGGTGGTCTAAGTCCCATTGTTTCAGGCATACTGTAAATCTGAAGCTTAACTTTTTTGGTTTCTTTCTCAAAGAGCTGACGGCTTTCTTGAGAATGTGACGAGTACTTCCAAGAACAGAGTTGATGCATACTGTCCCATGTGAAAGAAGTGACTGGATTATATAAATTGATATTCCTAGTCTGCCAAAAGAGTGACTACCTTCCCTCATTCTTGCTGTCATGTCTATACAGCCTTCATTGGCTGGCAGCAGAGGAGGCTGAAGTTTGGCTCTTGAAGGCCCTGGAAACATGCTGTGTATGCATTTATATTTCTATTTAAAAGTACCTGACAAAATACTTTTGAGAGAAAGTTAAATACACTTAATGTTTGCATACAGAGTAACTAATATGTAAAGTATGAGTTACTTAAATTCCCGTATGCTTCTAGCTTGTGGATGTTTTTACTGATTATTAAAAAAAATAGAGAATTAAAAAACCAAAACTCAAAACAACCTCCCCTCCTCAGACCTTCTAAGAAGGTATGCCCAGTTTGCATCTGGCATTCCAAACACATTGAATGTACATAGTATCAAAGAAGTGTTCAGACAGAAGCTACATTTTCTTTCTTCCTTTTAGAAGATGATGTGCTATAGGGATCTATGATAATTTCATTCAGTGTCTTAGAAATACCTGCATGCCTTGATGGCAGATGGTGACATGGGATTCTTCCTTAGCATATTGAAGACTCAAGTGGTACTGCTGTGTAGCAGAAACCTCAATTTCTGGAACAGGAGACCACTTTTAGGTCAGTCGTTTTTGTCTCAAGCTTTCATCTTTTTACTTCTCATGGTGCAAGTGACTAATGCTGCCCCCTCCATACAATTCCCCTCCCTTGCTTCTCAGAGGAGCAGTGTTTCACATGTTCCTTCGCTTGCCTGCCAGAGGTAAGGCTGACAATCAGCTCCTCTCTAGAAATTGTTTTGCTCTGCTTCAGGCTTCAGTTAAGCCACTACTGAATACTATTCAGGACTTAAGAACTTGATTGAATCAGTAACCTAAGCTACAAACATAATTTGTTATGCAAAGTATGTGTTCTAAATTTCTTTTTTTTTTTTTCTGAGTATCATCTTTATGGTCTCTGCACAGATATGGTCTCTCTCTAATATCTCTGAGATATTAGAATAGAAATCTGATGTAAAAAACTTTATTCAGAAAAGAGGTGGCAACTTAATTTTGAAACTTATCCCACTAGATTAATTTATCTTAAATTCGTCTTTTATCAGGAAGACTGATTTTTTTGTTTGTTTTAATATGTGATGTTAATTATAAGTTTAACTGTTAAATACAAAATCTTAATAGACATAGTAAGATGTATATGAAAAAATATGGGGGAAGTTGTAGAAAAAAAGGGATCACTGTTGACTCCTTGTATCTCTGAAATGTTCATCATTTGACAGCACCTGGGCTTAAGGTTTTCTGTTCTGGAATTTAATTGCAAAAGATTGGAAAGACTTCTTTGTTCATACTATCTGTAATAATAATAAGAAGAATTCTCTTTGTTATTGGGTAGGATGGCAACTTGAGACAGGCTATAGAGAGTTAGAAATCACTTAGATTTTTGTTTTCAACAAAAACTAATTCAAATATATATAAAGAATTTAATATCTCAAATTCTGTTCCATAATAAAAAATGTTAATTTTGAGAGTATTTTTTAAACACTTCATAATGTTTCATAATGAAAATGCTTTAATGTATTATGTACCAATGGACTTAATGTACTGCTGGTGTTTCACTGGGACAAAAATAAGCAAAGTGAAGGCAAAAGGTGAGATTTTTTCAAATCTCTAGCTCAGTCTAGCTCTAAGAATAATATGAAAGTATGGCTAGTTAGGAATGTCTTGTCTTCTGTTTAGACCTCAGGCGCATTTTTAGACTGTTGGTTGTTCTTCTTATGTTTATGGAAGCAGTTTGATTTTAATGGACATCTGAATTCATTTGAAATGGGATTTGGTTAGCAAGGAAATGCACTCTCTTTTCAAAATAGTTCTCTTTGTTGAACTAATTTCTAAAATTTAACTCAATGTAATGAATGTATTGTATATGGAACGTAATCAAGGAAAACACTTTATAATGTCTTCCATATTTCTCACAGGTTGTGAAGATGAGAAAAGATGTGAAGAAGGCCAGAGTCCTCACTATTCGGAGACTAACCAGACACATCGGGAAATTAAAATTGAAAAAGTCAGTTTTAAAGTATAATGGATTTTTTGTGGTTTATAAATGAGGCAGTATTTTAATTGTTTTCACAAAAATGGACAAATGGGAGAAAAAAGCACTACATTTAAAACTTGAGGCACTAAACCACATAAATTCTATGTATTATTTTTACATCACTTTAGACTAAAAATACTAACTAAAAGGAGTTAAATAAAGCAGAAATGGTATGACTTTTTAAAATGGGATTTAGTGTATTGGAAGGTAGTCTGAATCAGTTACAGAACCTTTTACAGCACATCTGAAAGTGTCAGATTTCATCTTTTAGGTTATCCTGCTGTTGAATTTAAGTTGAATTTAAGTTTTCTCACTGTAATTGTCTTCAGTATTGTGTAGTAAAAAATACTTTGCATAGATATACAGTTCATACTTGATTTTTAGTAAATTACTATTACATAATTCTTATATGAACAGTTTAAACAATATTTTGTAGATTATGTTTTTAAAGATTACTGGCCTGAAATAACTTACCATGTATCTTAGAGATGGTGTGAGATACATCTCTTACTGAGTTCATAGTCAAAATTGAGCATACTCTCATAATTTTAGCAAGTTGTCCAAAATAAGAAGCAAGGCCAATGAAATTCCATATTTAAATATTACAGATCTTAAAATATAATTATATTTGAGACACTGGTGTCACCTATTCTTGACATGGATTGTGGTTTAGCATTTTCTAGTACAGTAACATTTCATTGTTCTTCTAAATCCTCAGTATTTCCTCTGCTGTTCAGTACAGCAAAAGCATTAGCCTATGTTCAGCTCTTTGCTAAAATGTTCATTTGCCGATAAGGGATTGTGTTTATGCACCATCTTCTGATTTTTAAATTTTACTACTTATATTGCCAGAGAGGAAGTAAAGTAACTAAACTAAGATTTTCTTAATAAAGATAGATTTCACTTGCAGGGGCTCAGAAGACTTGAAATTAAAGAACCAAAAACGAGTTGAGAGATTAATAGAAGAAATCCATGCTATGAAGGTAATGCCATGTTTAGATAATTGAATATTAGAGATAATTATTTTAGTAACTAAAACTTTTGTCTGTTTTCTGCAGCTGCATTACTGAAACTTGAAGTGTTTTCAGAGTAAACTTGAATATTAACATAACTAGAAAATTATGAGTATTTGCATTTATCAAGGTGTTAAACAATTTGAGTCTTAAGCTTTCCAAGCTAAACATGAATGTGCTTAGCAGTATGTGGTATTCAGAGTTTTTACTGTAACAGTTAAAGCAGATAATTTAAAGTTCTTGTGCTGCTTTGAAGGCATTTTGTGTGTCTGACAGTACAGTCTCCTCATTGTCCTGCAAGCTCTAAATATCATGCCATTTGTATTTGGTTCTGTAACAGCTTCAAATTGTAGCTGCAAGAAACTAGTTGCATTTGAGTTATATCTTTCTTTAATTTTCAGCCTTGCTTGTAATTGATGCAGTGTTTGTATCTTAATTGTTATGATGTCAAGAAAATGCATTAGAAGTTATAACTTCATTATGATTTGTACAAATGTCTCAATTTTAGTTGGTACCACATAAAATTATATGTGGTGAAATGAGTTATGAATTCCAATTATACAGCTTGAGCACAAGAGTCACGTATAGGTCATGACAAATGTCTTCTCACAATATGGCTGTTTTGATTGTTTCCTTGGTAAGCGTAGTTAATAACTGTAGTGATCATATCACTCTTACTATTGTGTGCTATTCTAGGAGGTCTTTTGTTTGTTTTTAGCATTTCTTCCTTTCTTTCCTCAAGAAAGAAAGAAAGGTTAAAAACATTTCCTCTTTCCTCTCACTTTGCAGAGATCTTAGTCTTCAAAAAAATCTAATAACAGGAAAGGCTTCATTGACCAATTGAGATGTGCTTTGTGCCAGATTGAACAGCTAGAATCATAGGGATTTTTAGCTTAATACTTCCAGTAAGAATAGTCATGAATGATTTAAGGGGAAAAGAAAATGGGTAGCAGAACTCAAACACCAGGACATTAACATTGAGGCACGCTGCATTACTGACTTGCCATCGTTATTAAACTTGGTCTTGTGTTTCTTCCTTTTTCTCTCTCTCTCTTTTTATTTATATTTTTTAAATTGTTTTTTAATGCCAAGTATTTGTTTCTTAGTTTCTTAGTTTCTAAGAGATAAGTGATCAGGTGTGCTGGAGCATTGAGCTCCTAAGCCTATGTTTTATAGGGCTTTTGTGAGTGTTCTTGAGAAGGTTTCACTGCAAGATTTGTTCTGCATGCATTTACCAGGAGTCTGTTCTGTCTGCACTGTGCTTTTCCCTCCAGGATCAGCTCATGCAGAGATCTTAAAGCCTGCCTGCGCTCAGGCCTGTATTGGTGAAGTAAATTCAAGTGTTGCTTTGGTTGGCTTGACTTTGTACAGGGTTTGTAAGTGGTAGCTTTAAGAGTGGTTGACAGGGGAGGCTAGATTTGTAATCTAGAGAGCTGAAGGCAAATTTTGCTCTGAAATAGTTTATAGAAAGGAAGGAGTCCTCAAAGTAAGGAGCTGAGAAGGAAAAACTCTCCCATTTCTTGAGTAGATAGCTAGTAAATGAACTTGGTTATCTGAAATTTTGAGTTGACTTTATTGTTAAAAACAATGCACAATTATATTAATATTTAATAGGAGAAAGGTTGGTTTACTTGGGTATTTTTAGACTTTAAAAATGCACAAATCGACACTTACTAGCTCTATAGTGTATTTGTTTCTTAGAGGAAGGAAAAGCTCCTGTTTCATATGAATCACAACCTAAAGGGCACTAGTTGCTTACATATTTTTTCAACCATTGTTGATTTCTGGACAAACAGATTTTTAGAGTTGGCATAGAAATATTCCTCATTCAGCATGGAAAAAGTAAAAAAGGCAGCTTTCACACAAACTTGTAATGTTCTTTCAGATGAGTGGAAGATTTTATATTGGGTAAAACCTTTCTCCCAGCAACCTTTGTCCTAATTATTGATCATAAGATTCATAAAAAACTCCTTCACAAAACTCAAGTTGCTGTGGTGCCTAAAGTGTGGTCTTCTTCACGCTCGCCCAGGCTACCTCAGACACTGCAGCGTGAAAAGGTACGGACAGCTGCCTGTGCCAGCTAATCCCATCCTGTGGGGTCGTGGCTCCCACGCGACCTCGGCGGCAAGCACAGGTGGGGCAGGGCAATGACGGCAGAGACAGAAAGGCAGACGCTGCTGAGCGAGTCACAGGAGTTTATTGGAGCCCCTGTGCGGGACCTCCTCACCTCCAGGTAACTGCCCAGGCAGAGCCCCCCAGGCTGCTTGCCAGCACCTTTTATTGGGGGTGGAACCAGGAGAAGAGGCAGTGGGTGAGCAAATCAGGGATCACCAGGGAGGGGTCACACTGGGGAATGATATTTTCATAAACCAAATATAAATGGTAAGGTGGGACCCCCTCTGGATCTGAGCTGTCACTCGACACCCTTGGAAGAACTTCCTAGCTCCAGGGGAAGGCCCTGAGATGACAGGCAGACCCCAGAGGAGGGGGGAGTGGGGGATTGACATGTAACGGTTGGAGGGGTGAAAAACAAGGAAAGACCATTGGGGGGAGCAAACAGGGGTACATGGGTAAGAACCATTCAATAAATTAACAGAACACACAATAAAACCAAAACAAATCCCACACCACTACATCAAGTTATAAATTTGAGAATTTTGAGGTAATAAAATTTTGGATACAATATAAATATAGAAATAGAAAGTGATCTATAAAGTTGTAGTTCAGAGCAAATAGGGTTTGAGATATTCTAGATTATTTTAGCAGTTTTAGTGTGTGTGGATCTCAAACACATGCCAGAGGAAATTCAAAATCTTTTCAAAACTGATGGACTATGTGCAGAATATAGCAACTTTTCATGTTCTGATAACACCAAGAAGTTTTCCACAAGCTTCTCCTCACGTTTTATGTAAGAAAAAATATCTCTTCTCTCTTACTGAATGATTAGTCTTGAGCAGCTACAAACTGCAAAGACCAGTTCAATGGAAAAGACAAAAAATCCAACAAAATAATTATAGCAGCCAACATGGTTTGGAGCCAGCAGTACGTGAGTCCGATAGTGTGTGTATTTTCAGGATAAAAGATTTATTGAAGTGGTAGCTTAGAACTTCTGGAAATTCTTTGTTGGTTGGAGGCATGAAGGCTTTCTGTAGGTTAAAGAAAATAGTACAGTTTTTTTCCCAAGTTCTTCGCCATTGCCAAAATATCATGGTTTGACACTGGATAAGCACAAGACACCCATGAGAAAAACTATTCACTCATACTCCTCTGCTGTAGCTGAGCAGAGGAGGGGGAAAGAAAAACTGAAGGGCTCATGAGCTGGGATAAGGATTAGGAGAAAACGCTCTAAGGGCAAAACAGGCTCAAAACTTAAAAGGTAGAAAGAAAAATCTGTTAACACAATTAAAAGAGGATAATAAAAACCAAAATAAACCTTCAGAACACCTTTTTCCTTCCTCCAGCCTCTACTTTCCCACTGACAGGGCAGGTGGGAGACAGGGCGTGGGAGTTTTGGTCAGCTTTTTCACTTGAAATCTTTCTTGAGTTTGCTTAGGGAGAGGTGTCTCTTCTGCTGTGGCATGGGGTCCTTCCCACAGAAAACAGTTCTCTGAGAACTTTTCCAACATGGTTCTAATTTTCATGAGCAGCAGTCCCGCCAAACCTGCTGTAACCTGAGTCCCTGCCCCGGGCAAAATAGACTTCCCAAACTGCATAGTGTGGGTCATTTTAGTTCATGGAGTGTATGTAGTCTTTTAAGGATAAGCTGCTCTAGTTTGGAAGCAAGGCTCCTCTATCTCGAAGCAAGGGTCTGCTCTCTCTGTTTGGGCTTCCTAGATTACTGCTTTTCAGCATCCACCTGCTTCAGCATGGGCGCCTTTTCTCACAGGCTGAGTGGATCTCTGGATTTCCCCTTCTTGAGTTACATGGAAACAGTTTGTTGTATTATAGTCCTCACCACAGCTTGTAGAAGAATTTCAGCTCTGATGTATGGAGCACCACCTCTGCCTTCCTCCTTGCACTAGCCTTAGTGTCGCCATGTTGTTCTCCTCATGTGTCCTCACCTTTTCCTTTTCTCTTACTCAGGAGAAATTTGTTGTTGTAGGTTTGTTTCTTCTTAATTTCTATCAATTGAAAAGTTCTTATAGGGTTTTGCGGCACTGAAAGGTTGATCTCATCTGGGCTCAGTATTGAGGAATTGCTCATTATGCCCCTTGCTGTCAGTGAGCCCTGCTGGCACTGATTGGGTGATGCCGGCTGCCATGGTGCTGGCACTGTTCTGTGCCTCTCTCCATACAGGGCACCAAAAAGGAGAAGCCGCTGCTGATACTGCCCACAGCACAGCTGGCTAAAAGCTGCTGAGCAAGCAAAGTTCACTGCAAGCTGTGTCAAGATGGTGTGCCACTTGGCCCTGGCTGCGTGGCCCCGAAAGCTGCTTGCGGAAGAAGAGGAAGAACTGCATAAGCTTTTTCCTTCTTAAATATGTCATTGCAGAGGCATTACCAACTTATTTAATTGTGTCAGCAACATGTCTCTCATCAGAGCCTTCAGGGATTGGCTCTGCTAGACATAGTAGAAGCTTCAAGGAGCTTTGCTTGGAAGCCACTTCCGTGGCTTCCTCCACCTCCACTAAAAGGCGTTGTGTCCTTTCTCCTTATCACATATCCAGAAGATAAAAAAAAAAAAAAAGCCGCCTGAGGACAGTTGGCAACCAAGTCTTCGGAAAGACTATTCTGATGACCTCAGAAGGCATTATTGGTGGATTCCGTTTTACAGTAATTTGTTTCAGTCTCAGATAATAAAGACTGAAATTCTGCAACCTTAACCCAGTTGTCTGTTTTTCTGAAGTTTTTAATGCAATGGCTTAAGTTTGTCTTATTCAGAAAAAAAGTCTGACAGTTTGAAATCCTAATCAGGGAGAATTCTTTGCTTTCTTAAGAATTACTTTTCTCAGTTCAGCTGCCTGTAATCAGAAACTTTTTGAGTGTACAGCTTAGCAGGACTTCTCGGAATGAAACAAACTTGAACTTTCAGTTACAAGATTTTAACTTTTCTTTCTAGTTTGTACCTTTACTAACTACAGTCTGATTCAACAAGAAGGACAAAATGCTTGCTGTCACTAACACAGTTGCATCACTAACTCTCAGGGATGCTGTTTTCCTGTGTTTATGTAAATTCTGAACAGACAGTGCTAACATAATATTGCTTTAAACACACTGTTTCCTCGGAGTGAGACAGTATAAAATGCTTTTACTTTTTAGGTTTAATGGAGTGTCCATGTCTTTTTTTTTTTTTTTTAATATGCTCTACACAGTCACATGTGCACAGTTCTACACATATATTGAAAATCTATGAAGTGTTGGTGCTGGACTGTGTTGAAAAGCCTTTTGTTAATTTTTGTCACTATACTATTTGTTGTATGTAGTGTATATTATCGTATTGTTAGAATGACAATGCAGGAGTTCTCAAAGCTGTTGGAATAATACACTGGTTTTTGAGTTATTCAGTTTTCATTTTTCGAAAACTACAGAATATTTATTCAACAATTCACAAAAGATGGGGAAGAAGAATGGTATGATCCTTTCTAGTCCTCTACTATGATACTACTTCTATGAAATATTAAATTGTGTACGCTCACAGGTATTTCTTTACTTGTTTGTCAGGCTTGATGGTGCTATCAAAATGGATTAATCATCCATGGTAGAGTACTACTTTCCATATTTAAGAAACTATTATTTTTTTAAAACGTTCTTGACACTAAAATAACAGATTGTCTAGTGATTTCTTAGCATTGTCTTACCTTAAGTTGTTGGAATTTCTTGGCTGAAGTAAGATCTTAATCATTGTTTCTTTACCATGTGTCTAGGAGTACTTTTGCCCTGTATCTTACAACAAAAACCTTGGCATTATGGAAGATGTTCCTATATCATGTTTGGGGGATGCCCATTAAGAAAATATGGACAAAAGGCAATATGCAGTGCTTGAAGGAGAAATGTTTTCTATTTGGCGGGAATGAGCAGCAGTTGGTTTCAGGCATTTTCAAGTGTCTTGGAAAGATGCCTTCTCTATCCCTAAAACTATCACTGGAGAAACAGATTAGTTAATACAATGTGGGGTTTTAGTACACTTAAACCAGAAGAATGAATTTAGTACAAGAGATACAGAAAAAAAAATAATGCTTTACATTATTTTCCCTTAGTTTTATACTCTATCAAGATGTTAACAGAAGTAGACTTAAATATGAACTCCTTTATTAAGGTTTTGAAAGCCAAATTATTTTATAAAAGTAGAACCTCAGTTTGAAGGACGTTTTCACATTGGAACAAGTCATTCAATTTCCTGAAAGTAATAGTGGTAAGGTTGAAAACAGAACTGATGCTTTTTTGTCGTAGGTTGGCTTAAGGAACTTCATAAGTCTTTCTTGTAATATGGCCTTTTTGCATGGAATTTTTATATCCTGAAATACCAGGCTTTTTCGTAAATCTTCATAATTTTCTTCTAGCCAGTAGTGTTTTCTTTCTTGGTTAATGACTTTCAGTTAACATCTTGCCATAAAATTGTCTTAAGTCAGCGTGGAAACTAATGCACTTTTTTTGCTTTTTCTTTCTCTTAACATGTGTTTCCAACAGTCGTGCATATTTTCTTTTAAAATAGATAGCAAACATTTATCCTAATGTTATAGAATCTTTAACCTTTAAAAGTTTTTGTAGGAGTAATGGGAAATGCTTAAACTTCAGTGTAGTCAATCTATGAACACACCTTGATGCTTCTCAGCTAAGGGCTTCTCAACACAGGTGCTTCAGCTTTTGCAACGGCATGGGCCAGATGCCACTTGTATACCCTTTCAGGGAAGGAAGAAGAGGTAGAACCTATTCAGCCCTCCTTGAGTGGAGCAGTCCAGATCCTTGCTCTGGTGCATGTGTCTGACTTTCTATCCATGCATAATGCATTCCTCTGCAGTAATGCAGGAAGCATGGGGCTTCGAGTGGCAGATACGTCCATGTGTAGATTGGTCATACATGTGCAAGCAGTCTGGTGCTGTTAACAAAAGTTTGCTGCTCTCAACAGCAAATTCTACTTTGCTAGTGGCAATTCATAGCTGTTCTGAACAATGCATGCCTTAGTAGGGAATATTATTTTTGTCAAACAAACAGCATTAATAGTCATTATGTCGAGTTTGAAGCTCTCCTTAGTAGGGAACACAATGTAAAGACCAATGGATGTAATTGAGAAGAAGGTGGTGTGGATAAACAGTGTGTTCCTGAGCCCAAACTCAAACAGGAAGTACACCAAAGGTAGAAGAAAGAGCAGACAGCCTGTGAGGAATGTAGAAAACACTGAATGCACAGAGATGATGTTAATAAATACAAAACTCTGATGGATTTTCAAGCAGTGAGGAATGTGAAACTCAGCAGGAATGGGTTCTGTAGGTACACTGCAGCAAAAGTAAGGCTAAAGGAAAATAAGAGTCCACAGCTCACTATGGAGATATGGAAAAAGGTGGGCTATTGAATGGTTTTTTTGATTGATGAATGAGGAAGGAATGTCTCATCAGGAGCCTATATAAACATATCTCCTCAGTATACCCACTTTACTTGAATATTCCTGCCTATAGTCTTCTTTGATTATCAAAAGTGTTAGAAGGCAGGTTGCTTTAATCACTGGTTGAGTTCTGTTCTTAATCTTCATAGCATTTCATACTCTTTTCACAGATACATTGCTTCCATTTGTATTTATGCTAAAATGAGAAAGTCTATACTTAATTTTCTTAAGTGTTTTCCTAAGCTGTTCTCTTGGTTGCTTCTCCTCAGGGTCAAAATATGTTGAATGAGCAATCTCAGCATAAGAAAGCTGTAGAATGTGATACTTTTTTTTTTTTTTTTTCTTTTTTTTTTCTTTTTTTTTTTTTCTTTTTTTTTTTTTTTTTTTTTTTTTTGATAGCAAGCATAAAAGGATACTTAAAATTGTAAGAAAGACAGAAAGAAAAATCAGTGTGGGATCTTGTACTGTACATTTTAAACTTGAAGGAAGAAAATAGCTGGCAGCCATTCTTACTGTTTTATTACATTATTTTAGCAGAAGTTTTTTAATTTTTTTTTTTAATACTCTCCTGGAAATACTCTCCTGGATTACATTACAAAAATGGGCTGCATTTCTTAAAAATGAAAATCAGTAAAAATATCATCGGCTTCATTATGAAAACTTTCTTGTTGATAAGATACTTAAATAGAAGCATCTGTCGTGGGGGGTTTTTTTATGCATTCGATTACTAGGTACACAGTTAAAACAGATCGCAAGGGCAGCTTTTTCTTGAATTTGAGACAACTTAAGGAAAATATTAAAGTACATTCTAAGTGCAGGTTGTCAACTGACTTAAAAATATGACTTGCAGATGAAGATTTTTCTAATCAAGTCTTGCATAAGAATTCTACTATATTATTTTTTGTAAGGATGCAAAATAAGCCATTTTGCAGATGAGACTTCATGTCTTTTCTATGTATTTTCAATGTTTATTTTAATAATGAGCCAACCTTTGCAATAATATTAAAAAAAATTAATGCAACTCATATACCTCTATGTGAAAATTGACCAGTGGCAGCAAAACAAACCACTTACTATTAATCAAAATAATGACAGAAGTGTCAGCTTGTTTCTGCACTCACTTTGAAAATACTTGTGTGTATTCAAAATAGATACCTTTTTTGTTGTTGACTTCTTTCATCATCCCAACATGCATTTCACTTTACTGAACCAACTTAGGTATTTTCTTAAATGTCTCTGTAATTCATGAGAACCTGATGAAGTAAAGAACATTTCTGTAAGTAACCTTTCCTTTGTATTTTGATCATCCTCTGCTGAGGTATGGTAGTTGTCAAGATAAGATGATCCTTGTGGGAACTCTGAGACCATTCTAATTAATTTCTTGCTGTGTATACTAGCTGGTCTTTGTACTTTATTCTGGAGAAGACTGATATCTGCAGTACATAGCGTGTCGACTTAGTATGGTGGATCAATATTAAACTATCTAAATATCCTTTATCAACTGCCCTTTTTTGTCCTCTTTCTTCTGAAGAAATTTTCCATTTTGTTCTTTACAAATAGAAATTATTCTTTAATATTGTGGTAAAGGTTTTATTCCCGTTTCTTCTAATTGAAGGATTTGTGGTGGGAGGGGGGAAGCAATTGGAGATTACTGTAAGTATCTTTATAGTCACTTGGAAATTAATTAATTCAGAATAATGACTGCAGCTGCTATTACTCCTTATTCTAACTGATGCTTTTGTGTGTAAAATCTTATTTCTCCCATGGCTACCTCCTGCTTAAAAAAAAAAAAAAAAAAGAGATGAAGTCTGTGTGGGAACGTAATGTGAATATGACTTCAGTGCTGGACAGACATATTGGCAGTTTTATTTAAGTGAGGATTTAGTGAGCACATGAATGAGTAGTAAGAGGTAGGATAATGGTACCTTTAGGAGATGAAAGTCATGCCTTGCAAATCAGTGGGAGTTCTTTGAAGGACTAAATATGTAGTAGATATTGTTGATTGAGTCTGTATATTGTTTTATATTTAAAGAACCCCAACATTGTCCAGCTTTCACCAAAGCCTCTAGAGTTTTTTTTTATGTGGTTTTAGTTTGTTTTTTCTTTTTTTAAAGCTGTTCATGAATGTAATTTTTTTTCTTTTAGTCATAGAATTAAACATAGTAAGCGAAAGAGAAGAATAGATGCTTGGCTTTCGTAGTGTTGGAATGCTGACAGTGGAGTTTTGTGCAGATCAGTGCTGGAAATGGTTCAGAAAAAGTGAATGAATGACAGAGCTTGATGATTCCAGAATTTCAGGGTAGTGAAGATACTACTACTAAAACTAAAACATACTGCAGCACTGATCTAATGGGCAGCAAAATGACTGAAGAAATTCAATGGTGATAAATGCTAAGCAGTAGTTGTGGTGGTGGTGAGAATTACATTTCCAGTAGTTCATTTTTATTGGATTGAAAGAAATTTGCTTTTGCCAATACTGCTAGGAGATGGATATCAGAGTTACCATAGATATCTGTGAAAATGCTAGATTGATCTTCCTTGTCTTCAGACAGAAAACAGTTTATTTCCTATTAAAATTAATTATTTTACCGTATACTACATAAATCATCTTTGTGTATATAAAAAAGAAACCACAAAAGCTAGTAAAAGTATGAAGAAGAGTGTCAAGAATGATCAGATACAGCACAGCATCTGTGCAACAGATACTTACAGCATAAGGGGTAACAAAATTGGAAGAGGTTCACCAGTATACAAGGCGAGCTACTGATGTTGGAGTTTTACACAATTCATGTATTTGTCCTGGATATTGTGTACCAATGTTTTGCTGAGGCGGTTTTAACAGCCAATTTGAAAATCTGTGTTACACTAAAAGGGAAACTTTTTTTGTGTATGTTTTGTTATGATCTCTTCTTTCCACCTATACTCCTCACCCTGGGCAAATCAGGTGACAGGTTTGTCTTGCTGAAGTTTCAAGATCTCTAGGAAAGGACAAAAACTAATTCATGGAGCTTGAAAAAAGGACTGGAGGAGGAGTAATTTTCCTGGAGACATTGCATACTGGGAAAAGGAATGGAAACAAGAAGTTCTCTTTTTTTCTGCTTCATGGCTAATCTTTGAACTCACGACCTCTGGAAGCAGCCAAAGGGGTTGTGCATATGGGCTCTGTGTATTCACGTGCTTCTGCATCACACTGCATCTCTCTGGGTTCTTATGTCCTCAGTATTTATTCCTGTTTCTGCGTCTTATTTCAAACCCGAACGTAGCGGGTGGGGGGGGGGGGGGGCTGTTACCCGGATTGCACCCATTTGTCAGTCACTATCTCGTTGTTTGGGAATGCTGTGAGCATCCAGCACGTCCTTTCGCTGGCTGCCTCGGTGGCGCCGTGCTGGCTCTGGCCGTGCCGGGCGGGCGGGGCGGGGAGCGGGGCCGCCGCGCCAGGGCTGCCCCGCGCCCTCTCCTGGCAGGTAGCGCTGCTTTCCTGCCGCGCTCGCTCAAGCCGCGCTGCTGGCCGCCGCCGGCGCTGCTGGCAGCCGCGCCGAATACCGCGGATAGTAACTCAAAACCCGAGGCACTTACAGCCAGCACAGAGCTGCTTGGAAATATGTTAACCCTCAAATCGCATGAGGTTGTTAATTTTAATATTAGGAAAGCACTGTGGAAAAAAATTGTGTCAGTACAATGAAATTACAGATTGCATTACGGTGCAAGTGAACACTGACATTCAGAACTGAGGGTTGTTTGAAGAAAAAAGAGTACTCAATGACAATTTTTGGCATCATGCTTTTGCTGTGCTTCTAAGCTTGTTTTACTACTCTTTTTGTCATTTTCATGTGCTTGTAATTGTAGTCTACTTTCATAATACCTTCTGCTTCTGGAATTGTCACAAGATTGCAGGCTTGCTAATTGCTCTCTGTATGCTAATGTGAAAACAGTGACTGCTCTCTGAATTTGACTACTGGATCAGATGTGAACCCCCAGAATGAAACAATTCATTTAATTTAATTGACAGAATAAAATGCCAAGTTCACAGTGTTCATCTCAGTTGACTGATGTAATTGCTGGCATTTGACTTGCATACCTCTTGAAATATTAAATTAGTTTGTAAACGTGGCAGAAAAGAGCATCTTACACTTGCCAAATAAAGTTCGGGTATTTTACAAGAGCTCAAACAATTAAGCCATATTGAGCGTTCTTTTGGGGACTTTTTTTTTTTTTTTTCATTTTGTTTTGCTATTAAAGCCTGAATAATAGTCTTTCCCTCAGCTGCATGTTCTGCTTTCAGAAAAGGTTATGCAGCATAAAAAAAAGAATGAGGGTGTTTAGCTAGAGGAAGGTGACCATTTGTGCAAAACTGTGTTCATAGGAATATGGTGTAGTTTTTTTAGCTGGGTATTTTTTTAACTTTAGTTTTCCAGAAAGCAATAAACCCAGAAAATTATAAAATTCTGTATTATGAAACTTACTAGATGAAAATTCACTGACACTGAATTTCACTTGGATCTAAACTGAGACAGCAATACTGTAGACATTTAGTAATGTTTAAAATTGGTGCCAGCAAAAACCTGACACCAGTGTAGTTTACAAAAAGAACAATTGCTAGAGAAATTAGAAATTTGCCTTGAAGTACATTCTTACATTCCCAATGATTAACTATAATTTTGGAATATTCTCTTTTTCTTCTTCTTCTTCTTCTTTTTTTTTGGACAGGTTAGGAATAATTAATTCCCATCAAAATCAATTGTCCTGTGTTCATCTAAAGTGAGGTGGTTCTCAAGCTTCTGATTTGTTGGGGAAGTTGTATTCTGATAATTTCCTCTAGTGACATATTTGGTTTTGTTATTTTAAAATATTAATTAAATTTTACCATTTCTTCCTCAATCTGTTTCGTAGTATTTCTCTCCAAGTTGTTATAAATCCAACAAGGTTTAAAATTAATGATTTTAAGAAAGATTACTTTTTTATTTTGAGAGGTCTCGTATTGAAAAGACCAGTTAAATCAAAGACCAGTTAAAACAACATAAAATTCAATAAAACTTTTAAAAATATAAGGTCGTTAAAAAAACATGCAAAGTCATTAAAAATGTATTAAATGTCTTCAGTACAAACTTCAGGAAAATCAGAAACTGTAGAGCCGTTTCTCCTTATGCTTTTCTTCCTCTATGTAATACAGACCCTAGGTAATACTCCTTAATTACTTTTGAACATCATAATAATCTTAAACCCAAGTGATACAGGGAAATCTATTTAAATTATAATTCACTGATATAATTCACTTAACCTGTCTCCAGTTAGAACCTGTCTACTGGATAAAACCTCTGTTTTCAGTATGTGGTGATTAAAAACCAAGTCATCCAGTCAGGTTGCTGGCAAAAGCTTTGTTGGCTACACCGGTGAAACAAATAAACAAAAAAAATCCATGGAATTTTTTTTTCCTAATGATGCATTTGCTTGCTTGTCGTTGTCCTTTATGACACAGGTATGTGCAGTAAAACGACTTCCATGGAAAGCTACATCTCTACGTACATGTATTTTCAGACATTTATGACTTAATTTCAGACATTTCAGACTTAATGCATTGACTGGAAGCTTAGCAAGTTAGCAAAGGCTAATTTCTTGAAGCTGTTTATTCAAAAATTATGTTGTTTCTGAATATGTGCAAACTTCTGAAATAGTATTTATTCAAGCACTATTACATTTTTATTTGAAATCTGTTAGTACGTATTTCTCTTTGATAGTGAGAAGCTTCCACATGATGCAGAGCACTCCTAGTTGGAAAGACATTCCTACCCCCATTGTAATGCGGCATCTAATTTTTTTAGAATAAAGAGTACATTAGTAATATGCTGACCTGTTTTGTTTATGTTAATTTTGAGTGCACACACGCCTCAACAGACAGTGTTTACTTTGTCACTATATCAGATTAAAAGGTCTTCCCAAACACATGCACCCCACAACTGTTTTTTATGGTCTCTTACCACACAGTAGTAGCTGTGTTTTTCAAGAAGATTTACATGTTAGCACTACTTAGATTTTGTGCCCATCTGTAGTTTAAAAAGCAAGAATTTATGCTGGTGAGTTACCAGAAGAAATCATGAAAATAGCTCCCCAAAAGAGATTCCTTTATTTTTTCCTTTATTGTTTATTTTTTCTGTCTGAAAGGTATGGGCTCTGGCATAAATGTGCACAAACATTGAAAATCCTCAATGTTTTCTTGCCTGGAAGAATGGCAAGTCAAATTAAATGAGGCTGACCTTAGTGTGAGTAAATTAGGTATACCTTGTCTTTTATTTCTTTTCCTAAGAACTTTGTAGATGTTTGTCTTTTTCAAGTATTAAAAATAAATGGGTTTAATAGCATTTTATTTAAATCCAGCATTAACTGTGTCTTAGTAGGCATAGCAAGGCCCTTCCCTATGTTGTATGAGTAGTTTGTGGTAATAGAAGGGACCTGAAATGCTGAAGTTTCCCAACACATCCTCTGCCCTAAACCCAAGTGTGATTCACCCAAGAACTCCCAAGAACAAGTCCCCATTTCAGCTGCATGGGCCAGTGAGTGAGCTGATGTTTTCAGGATGGGTGAGTGATGATGGTTAAAAAAAAAAAAAAAAAAAAAAAAGAGTTTTCAACATAGAGATGCATATACATTTGCTGGATTCATGATGAAAAATTGCAGTATTCTTAACAAGTGACTTGGCAGTCTTGATAATTTTCTAGACATCAGTCAGCTTCAGACCTAGGACAGGGATGGCCCTAACTGCACCTTTCTGGACTTCTGTCAAATCTATCTGCTTCTCATGAGACTGTTACTCACCCCCACTGGACTCCTGCCTGTGGGTTGAAAACCTCAGTCCTTCTTAGCATGAAACTCTTGGTAAATGTGTAGGGCTTTCACACCCACAGATATGTCTGCTGCAAAAGGAGGCAATGGCAGGGTTTTTTAGAATTGCTTTAGAAAGGCAATGAATCCAACATCTTAATGATTATTTAATCTATTTCTTAGCACCAAGTAAAATAAATTGAGCAATTGCATCATTTGGGCATTCTCATGTTGTCATTCAGCCAGGAGGTAAATTGTTACTGGGATTTGTCACGGTCAGCAAAGCAGGAAATCATTAAAACAAATGTGAGTTCTCAGGTGAGAAATGCTTTATTGGAGAATGTGCAGTTGCAAATAAGTAGGAAGTACAGTGTTCTTGAGTTTACCTATCATCAGGGTACAGGTGGGGAAATTTGGGACAAATCAGTAGGTGTCTCTGGAAGGATTTTTTGTGATTTACAGGTGATGGATAAAGATTAGAGTGACCTGGATTGCCTGGATTCCATTGAGGAAAAAAACTAAAGCCAAATGGAAGATGAAATTTCCAGGGCTCAGGCTACAGACTCTGTCTAGGATTAGACTTGCTTCTGTGCGATACTACCAAGAGAGATACTGACTCCCATTTTATTCCTGTTTTAAAACTTGTAATTAAAAAATGAGAGCAAATACAGGAAACACTTAGAGACCTTACATATCTTTAAGCTTTTATTCTGTGATAGATGAAGGTCATGACATCTAATTACTCTGAAGAGAGCTTGAGAGGTGTTTTACTAATAGTTCATGAAGACTGGCAGTAAGGCAGGCAGCTACTTGAAAATGCACATTCCTGAGTACAGCCAGATTGTGAGCCCTCTCTACCTGGTCACCCACAAGAAGAATAATTTCTACTAGAGCCCTGAACAGCAACAAGCCTTTGCCCAGATCAAGCAAAAGATCGCTCATGCAGTGGCCCTTAGCCCAGTCAAGACAAAACCAAAAGTAAAAAACGTACTCTACTCAGCAGCCGAAAACAATAGCCTGTCCTAGAGCCTTTAGCAGAAAGAGCCTGAAGAGACTCAAAGCCGACCACTAAAATTCTAAAGTCAAAGCTACCAAAAGTCTAAAACCAACTACACTCCCACAGAAAAGAAAATCTTAACTGCCTATGAAAAAGTTCAAGCTGCCTCAGAAGTAATAAAGACTGAAACACAACTCCTGCTAGCACCTCAACTACCAGTGCTAGGATAGATGTTCGAAGCAGAAGTTCCCTCTACCCACCATGCCACCAATGCCACATAGAGAAAATAGATTTCCCTCGTCACTCAGCGTGCCCGCATTAAAAACTCAAATTGCCCTGAAATTTTAAAAATAATTACAAACTAGCCAAAAAGTAAAAATTTTAGTCTCATAGATAAAGAAGAGCAAGAAAAATAACACGTGCTAAAAAAGCTCCACCATACAACCAACTGCCAGCAGAAAAAACACGCTATGCTCTTTTCACTAACAGTTCCTGCCCCATCGTTGAGATGAAACGAAAATAGAAAGCAGCTATATAGAGTCCCACAAGACAAGTTGCACAAGCCGCTGAAAGAGAAAGTAAGTCAAGCCAACTCGCTGAGCTCAAAGCTGTTCAACTAGCTCTAGACATTGCTGAAAGAGAGAAGTAGCCAAAGCTCTACCTCTACACTAATTTGTAAATAGTAGCCAATGCTCTGTAAAAATACCTAGAAAAGTAAAAAAAAGCCAACTAGCAGCGTAAGAGAAAACCTATCTGAGCTGCGAATAAGTAAAGGGACATTGCCACTCGGGTAGAGAAGCTACCTGTCAAAGTCCGTCATGTAGATGCCCATGTCCCCAAAAGTCAAGCTAATAAACAGCACCGAAACAATGAGCAGGTAGATCAAGCTGCAAAGATAGAAGTGTCAAAGATAGACTTAGATTAGCAACACAAAAAAAAGTTGTTTCTAGCTCAATAGGCTCATGATGCCTCAGGCCATCAGGGCAGAGATGCCACCTGTAAGTGAGCACAAGACCGAAGAGTAAATCTAACCATAGACAGTATTTCTCAAATTACCCGTAACTGTAAGACGTGTGCTGCCATCAAACAAGCCAAGCAAATGAAGCCCCTATAATATAGCAGATGATAGTCCAAGTATAAGTATAAAGAAGCCTAGCAAATTAACTACATCACCCTTCCCCAAACCCGCCAAAGCAAGCGCTATCTGCTCACAATAGTAAAGGCCACCGCAGGATAGCTAGAAACCTACCCTGTGCCTCACGCTACAGCCCGTAATACCATTCTAAGCCTTAAAAAACAAGTTCTTTAGAAGCATAGTACCCCTGAAAAAATTAAGTCAAACAATAAAACTCATTTCAAGAACAGCCTCATCAACAACTAAGCTAAAAAACATAGCATTAAGTGTACCATATCCCCTATCATGCACCAGCTTCAGAGAAAATAGAAACATACAATAAACTGCTAAAAACCACCCTAAAAGCTCTAAGTAAAGAATCATTCAAAAACTAAAAGCAGCATCTAGCAAAGACCACCTAGTTAGTTAACACCCGAAGTTCCACCAACAAAGCAAGCCCTGCCCAATCTAAGTCCTTACATACAGTAGATAACAAAAAAGTCACAGTAGTACTTGTAAAAGGTTTGTTAGAGAAAACAGTTTAGATCAATTCTGCTTCAAGTACAGAAGATCCCATCCGTAAAATTGTCTTTACTCAAGAACCAAGCTGCACATAGTAAGTAATGCAGAAAGATAGAACCACACGATGTGTACCGCAGAGAGATCTGATTATTAAGTAAAAACCGTGTGTAATTATCGTTGTGTGCTAAATAGTACTGCCACTCTATGTAGCTATATATTGCATATTGTTTTTATATAAATGTATGTGTGTGTAGAGCTAGAGTATATATTAGTTCTAATAAATTAATGATATAGAGATAAGGGGTAGAATGTCCTAGGGTAACTTAATGATGCTTGTATCCCCAATCGTCTGTTCTGTTTGTGCTGTATATTGAGTCCTGTGCCTTTAAGACTGGTTCTAAGAGCAAGGAGAAGCGCGGAGTTTGTTTTGAGAAAACTGCCTGACTCCTCCACATTCTTCTGTGGACGGGGTGTTCGGCGGAGGCTTGGAGAGACTGCAGGACAGAGATTTTTTTTTTTTTGCTTTTAGTTAGTTTCAGCTAGCTAAAGGAGAAAAGTTCCCTGGACTGTTTTTTTTTCCTTTTTCTTAGAGCTGTTTAAACCTGCTCTAGACTAAAAACCCAGGGGAGCACTGGGGGCTGCACCTGCAGCCCACCGGGGCCTGGAGCTCGGCATTTTCCAGCAGCGCCGGAGAGACTGGGACTGAGGAAAGACACTAAGAGAGAAAGCCGAGCTACACCCACAGCAAAGACTTTCTCAATTTGCCATCTCACTTCAGAAGGAGAGGTTTTATTGTTTCATATTATTCATTCTTTATACTTGTATGCACTTCGTTTGTTTAATAAAATAGTTTTTTCCACTTTTCTCAAAAAAAGTTTTTTTTTTTTTTTTACCAAACCAGTTGGAGAGAAAAGCCACTTGAGTTTGCTTCCTTAGAGAGATCCTATACAGGGGTTTTCTCCCAAATTTGTCCCAAACCAAAACACGTGCTTAGCTTTGTCTGTAGTAAAATTACATAGGGATTTTATGATAAAGCAGGTATATCAATGTAGCACTGATTTGTTTCAAAACTTGCTAATAAGCTTAAGCCCCACTTAACTAGGTCAAATTTTTTGTTATTCTCTTTATTAATTTTATCCAAATTCCTCTCCTGATAATACTGTTCATCTTGGTTGCACATCTAGTAAGATCGGGACTTGAGGAGATAGAGGTTTTGGATTTACTGATTTTTTTATATAGACGAAGTACCATTTTCTTTGGTGTGGTGGTCCACTAATGACTGGAAATTCTTGTGTGTGTATTTAGGTCACAGCTACTTAACAAAGGATTTGGACTTATAAACTGTTGGGGGGGAAAAGTATTATTTTTCCTCATAATCAGTTTGATAATAATCAGTTACAGCACTGCATTTTTAGAAAACACGCCTTTGTAACTTAAACAAATTTAATGCTCATATAATGGATTTAGGTTCTCTTTGGAAGCTGAATAAGCTTTCAGGTGAGCCATGGCTGATTTGTTTCATGACTTCGAAGACATCCTGTTTTTATGTATTTTCACAATGGTAATGCTTACCCACAAGTCTAAGACTGCTTTTGTTCTGAATGACTAAAATACAGAACTTCTAAAGACTTAGAGGAGCAAATTGGTTGTGACAAGAAGACATACAGGGATTAAATTGTAGGGGAAAAAAAGCTGAAAAAGTGTTCTGGAATTTTTTGTCTTATACCTTTCTCCTCATTAAACAAACTAGAAAAATGACAGAAAGTAGCAAAATCAGACTGAATGCTGTGCAAAAATATAAAAAACCTTGTGAGAAAATAGTCTCAAATACATGTTTAAGAGTAAAAATTATGGTTATGTTTTAAAAGCTGAAAATGTATTAATGGGTGGCAAACTATAGCTGAGATTTCACCATAAATATTTAATAGGGTGTTCTGTTTCTTTTTTTATATACCCTTGTGGTAGCTCACCACGAGACTAGATGACCGCCAATGGCAAAAGAAAGACCCTGCTCTTTGTCTGGGGGGAAAATACTGCTTTATTCTCCATTCCTGCCCTCCTTTGGCTGGAGATCTTCCCCAACCACTTTCCGGGCCAGAGAGAGCTCGGACCTGCCCGTCCAGGGGCTTTTTTCCCCAGGGGGCAGGGTCCAGAGGCAGGGACAAGACATCATCCAGTCAGGGAGAAGGGGCAGTGGAAGAGAATCAGGTTACAGATAAGTAAGGAAAAATCACGTGATACAGATTACAAATCCGATAAAACACAGTATAAACCAAATTAATGCATTACAACATACCCTGATTCTATTACTTATTTTGTGTAGAAGTTTCACCATTTTAAGATGAAAGTCATCTTTTCATATGGAAGGGCTTAAAACTTGCACAGCTAAGAAGATGTAAATAAATAGTGATGAGAAGTAATGAATTTTATGATAAAGGTAAAGAAAAAATACTAGTCAAAACAAAATTGAAATTGTGTCATATTTAGTAGTCTGAGGACTTCTAATTTTCATCCCCAGGCCACTGGCAGACTTTTGGGGTTTTTTCTGAGTCATCTAAAACTGCCTGATACAGCATAACTGGGAATACATTTTGTATGAAAAATCTTGTATTTCTGAGATGTGTTGAAGCCTAATTTGACAGCATTTTTTGTTTGTTTGTTTTGCTGTCTTCCAAAGGCTATTCAATAAATTACATTTCCATGTCTTTCTGGTTAGAACCTCTGTCTTACTCAGTATCACTTGGATAAAGTCTCATCTGAGCAGCTGCAATCAATATAAATGTGAAATCTTATTTTCATATACCATTTACACTTGACATATTTCTCTTCAATATAGCTACATGCTGCATAGCTGAGCTTCACTACGGTCTTAACCTGTCAATAAGAAAGCAACTGCTACATCTATGGACCTGGGACCAACACCTCCAGCTCTCTGGACACATTGGGCTGGGCTGCAGCATCAGGGCAGGAGGAATCCCTGGACTGGTCTCAGAGATCCTGGAGGGGGCATTGATTTATAACATCCCTTAGCACAATTGAAAAAGAGGATTCCATAATAGATATTCAATACTAAGGTTTTTCTTGTGAGTCATGTGCATCTCAAAGTTGAGAAAACTGTGCTGGGATAAATACCGCTCTCTCCTTTTTTTATTTTATTTTCTGTTGCCAACCATTAATAGAGACAGAATAAACATGTATTTATTACAATAACTTGACTCATGACTACCTTTGCAAAACCAAGGTTCTGTGGAAGAATATTTAAGTTAAAAGTGCTTAGTTTGCCTTAAATCTAGGAGAAGTGAAGGAGATAATTTATAAATTCGGGGATTTAAGCCTGAACAGAAGATTATTGGCCTAATTTTGTATCCTAGGCATTTCAGTGTGGCTTTCATGTCTTCACATTCCAGAGTGTAATTCATTCTCCAGTGTTATTCATGATTCTGCAATGTTTTGGGAATTCTGCAATATTGTCATACCTAAATAAAACTTCTGACATTCTCATGGAGGGATTGCTGAAGTTTGTCTGCCTCTGCCCTGAACCTTGTTACTGCATTTAAATCCTAAGGAGACAGGAAATAGGAGTTTTATTTGGGATGAAGATCATAGGAATTATCTTTTCTTGGTTGTTTTTGTTTAATAAACCAACAGCTTGATTTAATGAATAATATTGGGTTCCAGAGCTTCATTCGTAACCCCCAACCTCCTATGTGACAGTAAGCATGTCACTTAACCAACGTGTCCTACTTTCACCATCTGTGAAACACTTTGGAAAGTCATGGAAAAATGAATCATAGGTCTTTTCCATCTCTATTAGGTCATCCAACTGTTCATCTGCCAGCAGAATATTGTTTTGTCCATCCACCAGTGTTTTTCCAGTGTGTATCCCATCCTTTAAGTGATTGGGCTTCCACTAGTACCTTTGCAGCTTTCTAGATCTCATTGTCAGGAAGCTCTTCTGAAATTCACAAAAAGAGATTTTGTTGTTGTTGTTAACTTAACTAAGTTCTGTTACTTTTTTCCCATGATAGATAGTTGTTTACAGTTTTAAGACATATGCAATTCATGCAACACCTTGAAGGTCTAGATAAATTGCGGGTCTCTGTAAAGTATCTTACCTATACAAAAAACAAAATCATAAGGTTTTGAGATGCAAGGTATGACCTTATTACCTCTTTTATAAAAAGGTAAGATACTTGGTTCTTCCTGAAATTATGTGTAAGGAATGTACAGACTGCTCCAGTCGTAATGACAGAAAAGGGTTAGAATATGGAACTTAACAGTGGAATTAAAATGAAGGTATTGGAATACATTTCAAGAATGCTTAAGCAGGGAAAGGAAAAAATTAACCAATATATTATAGTTTTTGAACATGAACGCTATCAGAAGAACTAATTTACTTTGTCCAGAATTTTAACTTTTCAAAATGTGTGGACATTATTTGGGTCTGGCATAAGAATAGTTACACTGTTTTTAAAATGGCCATCTGGGAAACAACTAGTATGTAACATGATTTTTTGTTGCACTGCCCTAGGAGGAAAATAAAGTTCTATTAATTCAGTTGATGAGGTTAATAGAGCATTTTGTAATACACCTACATAAAGCATGTGTTTTAAAACAGCAAGAAATCTGTCATGGCGACATGTTTCGTAAAATATTCAGCTTCTAAAAAAACGCTCTTGTCCAGGACTTTCATTCCTCTATTTCAGCTGCCAATACAAATGCTTAAGTCCAGGAATGCAAACTGCATGTTCAGTCAATCTCTTTAGAAAAAAGATTTTTTTTTTAAAATCTCAGCTTCATTTTCATTGTCTTTAATTTATATATTCATGTTCATTGATAAGTTCTTATACAACTTCATCGGGAGATAAGTTGGGAATTTAAGATCTTCCAAAATTTATTTGTAGTACAACAATATGGGCAATTGACATATTTCTGCAAATAAAACCACCTATTCTGCATACTTTGCTGTTGAAAAATCCCTCTTACCTTCAGCACTAGTATATACCGTCAGATTAGGTAAAACATAGTGTTTTGGAAAGGTCAGTCAATATTAATGTAGTGTTAACATACACACCAAAAAAATCACCAGATAACAAACTGGTTTTCTTCCTTTAAGAGATTAAGGATGTGCCATGATTAGAATGTTTGTAAGGAAAGTGAACCTTAGAAGGACTTCATAATGTCTGATCATAAGAAGAATAAACTTATCTTTCACCTACAGGAAATAAAACCAGATGAAGTTACCAGACTTGCTCTTAGGACAGAAGTTAATTTTGAAAGTGTCTGCAAAAAGGTAAGACTTGCTGGTTTTTGTTCTCCTTTCCCTGCTTCTCTGAGTGAAAAGGTGCATGTGTGGGTGCAAGTACATGGATTTGACACAGTGTGTTCTGTTTGTTGTGTTGTATCTTCATTGTAGAGCTTCCTTTTCTGAAGAGATTTATCCACTGGGACATGTGTACAGAAAAATGAATAGCTGTGAAGTATGAATTGTCATTAGTCTGGTGGGCTAGCCCCTAGTAATTGGAACAGAATACCAGGAAATATAGTAGCGATTTCCTAGTCTTTATAAATTGATTTGCTTTGTTTATATAGTATATATACATGATTCAGTTAGTGTAAATAATCTAAATAAGTTTCAGCCACAGTTGGCA
This sequence comes from Hirundo rustica, assembly GCF_015227805.2. Taxonomy (NCBI): domain Eukaryota; kingdom Metazoa; phylum Chordata; class Aves; order Passeriformes; family Hirundinidae; genus Hirundo; species Hirundo rustica. The sequence continues at coordinate 61,832,459 of NC_053488.1, read as the reverse complement.
AAAGGTTCTCAATACTTTTAAATGCAGAGAGAAGTTTCTACATGTAAACAAAACATGACAAACATTAGCTTGAAAGAGACAAGAAAACACTGTGGATAGAAACGCTGGTTTCAGTGTAATGTTTCTCTTGAAGCCTGCTGATGGTACAGTATCAAATATTAACTGCCTAACTAGTGATATCTGTAGGAAATGAAATGAAGACATAGAAGTGCAAAGGCACTCGTTGAAATGAACAGCTGAGACTGAGAGCGGTACCATTTCAAAGAACATGCTAGATTATTGATGCCAGAAAGCAATTCTGAGTTTAAAACAGTTAATACATGAAGTTTTATGGGTCTTTTCACTTTATTCTTAATTCCTATGGGTGGTCCACTGAGGAAGGCTAAAACCTGAAATGTTTATTTGTACACAGGCTAAGTTTTAATGTAGAATTGGGTAATTTACTCCTGTAATGGCATCATTAGTTTGTAATATAACTCTGCTATTGCATATTACAGTCCTGTGTGATGTAGTTCAGTTATTAGCATAGTGTGCAGAAAGTTTTTCAATGTTTTATGCCAGCAAAATTAATGGGAAAAAAAGTTAATAGGAGAATATCATAGGAGTTTGGATTTCTGGAGAAGTGTTTGGGTAGAAGCATCTTAACTGTTTTTCCTTCTCTGAATGATAGAAGAGACTAAGGAAAATGTCACAGATGCGCCGATATGAAGCTAAAAAGTGTTCCTCTTTTAAATTTATTTGACCGGGATTTTCCAGCTTAAAGATGAGGTAGTCAGAAACCAGTTACTGTAATGTTAAAAATGGGGCAGATATGAAAATTTTGAATGTGTGAGTACACATGGAGAGGGATTTCATTCTTGAAGAGGGATGCTAAATTCAAACAGTGACATTTTGTCACTTAACCATAGGAGATTCTTCTGCCAAGATTTCAGATTCATCAGGATTATGCTGATTTCATAAAGTGAAGGAGCACCAACACTAAATTATTGATGCTGTATTTTAAAGGAGTTTGTAGATTTATAGTTGGAATTTTATTTTCTAAGATGGCAATTTTATTGATAAGAATGCTGAAGGAATGTAATTAATCTTTCACTCCATTATTTTTTATATATTCGTAGTCATGACTGATGGTGTGCTTCTCATATTTACTTAAAGTCTTAAAACTGGCTTTAATTTAGCTTTAATTCTTGAAAACATATAATGCATAATATCTTCATGGAATTGTTTTGGGGTTTTGATCTGTTGTTTCTGTTACTTTCTGCTGCTGGTCCTGTTTTTCAGGTTAATTTCACAGTTTTTAGTCAGTGGAACTTGCATTTCAAATCAAGCTGGTGAATGGATGCTGATGCTTTTTTAAACCTGTAGAGTGTTTTAACTTCACTGCAGTAGAAGAATATGAACAATTGTGTGACAAGTGGTGGCTTCGTTGGTTGCTTTTGGTTTGCCATAGCATATCCCCGAGTAAAGAAGGCATCCCTTCTGTGCCTAAACAGAAATTAATTCTCCACTATTTTATTTCTTATTTTCCCACCGTTTGTCACTAAACATACAGTAAAAAAAAAATTATTTCCTATCCTTAGCAATATTCTGTAGTCTCATGAAATACACACCACACAGTTTACCTTTTCATTAACATGAGTATCAAAGTATTTGAACAAAAACATCCTGTGGCTGTTTTCATTTTCAGAATAGGTTTGTTTTCATTGACAAAGGCAATCTGCTTTTAATTCACTGTGGAATGCTGAATATTAGTTTTGCATAGTGGTCATGTAGTCAAGATACTTTTTAAATTGTTTCTCCTCACTGAACTTTTATGTTCCGTTTCTGTTTCCCACCATTTTTCAGAATAAGTTAAGCATACTTTTCTATTTAAAAAGAGTTTGCATATATTTCTATCGAGTACAGTAAAATTATGCTAAGTGTTTAGCAAGTGGCAATTAACTGGGAGTTTCTACAATTTAGATTTCAATATGGCAGTATTGATAATAAGCAGATCAGATTTATCTAGTTGCAGGCTTGGAAAGAGCCAGCAGCCACACGACACAAGACTTTCTATAAAAGCATTACAAGAAACAGCAGGTGAACAATTCTTTGTGCATGTCTGCTGAAATATTTTTAACCCATTTGAATAGCTGGCACTATTGTTACCAAGAGGTGATAAATTCTATTGTAAAAATTGTAATAAATATTATCATGTGACTTTGACTAGGCTTTATATTGTTGGTTTTATTTACAGCTGTTGAAAAACAGAACCTGTATTTTGTAGGTTTTCTCCAAGTCCTTGTGCACTTTTTGTACCAAGTTGTGCATTGTCTGCCACAAATATATCTGACAGCCATTAGTAAAATTAGAAGAACATGTCATAGAGCTCATATTTTAAACTCACATTTTCAGCTGTGATGGCATTTTGAACTGTTGCACACATATATTCTTGCAGTGTATGGGAAGCTTGATTCATCAGTGTATTTATTGCTCCAGGACTTTATAACTGAAGTTATAAATTGAAAGCTAATCCTAATAATGCTGTTCATTACAAGCAGAAAATGGAACTGAGCACTGGCAAAGTCTTAATTGTTATCTTCAGCTTATTGCTAATATAGATTTAGGGTAGTTCAGATGGGTAAAGATAATCTGGATAAGTAAGTTAATATGTATTAATGTTTTTCCAGTGTTAGAGAATTATGTTTATAATCTGGGCTGGTTCCTCCGGAAAGAGGATGTTGGTCCACCTGCAAACACTTTCATCATAACCATAGTTGGTTTTGTTGCTAACAGACATTGACTAACTTACTGTAGCATTTAGCTTTTCTTCCAGTAAGTTTTTTTGTGTAGCACATGAGGAAAAAATCCTTTAAATGACAGAATTTATTTATTATTTTTCTCATCCTTGAGAATGACAGAATTCCAGCATAATGGAACTCTGCTACAAATAGTGGTATGTTTTCTTGCCTTAAGTCAAAATACTTCTTATTTTTTCTAAAGAATAAACTTTATGTCTTTCAAAATTAAGCAACTGTCTGATTTTGGCGGTAGGGTTGAAATGGAAGTTACTATTGTTTTTTGCTTTGAGTGAAGAATGGCATACCAATGTACATTATTATCAGAGATTGGATTGAGCATGTGTTTCTGACTTGCAGAACAAGCATTCACAGATGATAAATACTACCTATATTTTGCTTCCAGATGCAATCTTCACATAACCTTAGGAGCAGAGTATTCCCTTCTTTTACATTGATCTTTAATCTGTGATCCTTGAGAAGAATGCCACCTTTTCCTATTAAGTCTTGTATTTCCACCTATTGCTCAAATCCTGTTGTGTTTCAATCATGCAGACACTTGTCTGCAAAGAGGATTCTGCACAGCAAATTTTGAATATATTATGATCCTCAGAGTCTTTTTGGGCCCACATCCCTCTGAATTTCAAGATTACTGAAAAGCTTGCCACAGTTCCTAAGTGTGTTGAGAAATTTTTTGTAGGCCAGAAATGTAAGTCATTAGTCATTAGCTTGCTTTTTTTCTTTTATTTTTTTTCCCTTTTATTTTTTTTTTTTTTTTATTTCTTCTTCCTCTGATTTAAGGTCTGGCAAACTTAGTTTGGATTGCTTCATGTACAGAAACCAACTTTGTCTTGTTTGGAATTTAAAAGGAATTCAAAGACTTTAGAAACAGGATCTCAGGCAGCTCATGAACAGCCATAGGGAGACATGCCAGGATTTAACTGAGCAACTGGGTACACAGTATGAGTTGGATCATTTAAAATCTAAGCTGTCTGATGAGGACAAGTCAGCTTAACATAATTTTGGAGGGTTGACATTAGTGCTGTGTAGCTTCTGGTGCAGATATTTTTAACAGATGCCCAAAGACTGGTATATTATACTTAGAAGTTCTGGGGGAGTGAATTTAATATCTATGGCGCATTACCTATATGACTTAAATTAACTTGGGATGGGGGAACCAACCAAAATAATAACAGTAATATGAAAGTGTTTTCTGTGATTTATCAAACAGGACTTTGATTTATTCACATGTGAGAACATTTCTGTTTCATCTCCCAGACTTCTTTAATTCACTCAGTCTCTGGTGTGGGGCTGAGGAAGCCCTTGGGCAAAAAGGACATGAGAAAGAGGTAGAAAGGTGTTTCTGCTCAGGACAGACAGGCAGAAGAAGGATGAAATTACAGGACTAAATATGTATTAACTTTATTTCTTTGAAAAGTGTGTTTCAATCACATTATCAAAATAGCATTTATCAGATTCATGTCCTTTTTAAATTATGTAAGTGATGGCCTGAAATTAGTCTATCAGTTCACAGCCTCTCTGTCATGAGTAAACAAAAAAGGAGCAAGGGTAGAGTAGTCACAATGTTGTGAACAGTTCTTCTTTTTAGATTTATATTGAAAATATTTTTCATACCAACAGTATGTGAAAGGCAGTTTATGAAAGGCTGCTAGCTTTGAGGCTTTAATTAACCGTGAGTAATTAATTGGAGCAAGTGTCCTGGAATAACTCGCTCGATGGATACTAGACATTGTTCTTGCTGAAGGAATACACAAGACATTGTTATACTAAATACACTTCTTTATTAAGGAAATTTTAAACTTAATACTCCTAGTACTTTTGAACTTTGCATCAGGAAAAGAAAGATGTAATTTCTGAATCAAATGGAATTTTTGATTAAACACATCTACATCTATAGAGGAACAGTCATACCTGTATTTCCTAATTTTGAAAAATACAAAGGTTTCTCTTTTATCTGATAATCCTAAATGTATGTTTGTGATCTTTGTATTAATTTATTTTAAAAATGTACTTCCTAGTGGAAAATATCTAAACAACCCCCTCTGCATGCACTGTAGATTTAATCTGAGGAGATATACTAAGTCATAAAAAGTGCCCCTAAAAAGGGTCTTTTACATTTTAATTGGAGACTTACTGTTAGCTTTGAAGGGTTTGGATCAGACACAAATAGTTGCTGTCATTCATTTGGAGTTAGGAATATTTTTCCCACAACATCCTCTTTTCCCCTCCCCCCAGCCCTCCTGAAGAATTCTACTCACAACACAAACATGCCAATTAGGATAGATGTTACTATTGGTGTAAAACCTGTGTTTTTGTTGTTACTGCCTTTAATTGTAGATTCTTATGTACATGGATTTTTAACATTGCTTATGGAAATATCTTGTCCTTATAAACCATAAGGACAAGACTGTTGTATGAATCAGTTTTCTTTGTAACACTGATGTGATAGTCCATAAGCGTTGTATCAACGCTTTTTATTAATATGGTGCAATTTTGCAGTTTGATTTTGCCTCTGTGGGGGCAAATGGCTGATGTTTTTGAGGAACCCATGAAAAACTTCATTCTGCTTTTTATCAAAATTTTGGTTGTTACATTCTGATTTTTTAATAAACCAACTGGATTTAATAACCTACGTGGATTTCATAGATAAGCTCCATCTCACTCCCTGACCACTTCCCTATAAGTATTAATTATTGGAAATGTTGTTATTTACTTTTGCTCCAGAAAGAATGTATTGCCTTACTAGGTACGTGGATGTTTCTATTCTCCAACAACGTGTTTGTGATGAAAATAATAAAAGAATAATATTCAATTTATTTTCCTACATCTTAAAATGTTACCTTCCCATCTTATTTCAGTATGAAACAAGAGATATTCATTTGCATATTAGATGCCAGGTAGACTTTTCTCTCTGATAGATGCATCTGTCAACACATTATATTTTTGGGAAAAAAAAAAAAAAATATATATATATATATAGGAAATGTGTTAATTAATTTAAAAGTACAATTTCCTGCATCACTGTCTAAAATAGTTGTCTTTATGCTGGGCATCAGTGTTACAGAGTTGAATTCTTTTTGTCCTGAGTATTTTTATTCAGTTTGAATGGAAGTTACACTAAATGTATGAAGCCACAGTTTCCTGAGAATTTTCCATGTCAAACACCAGATGTTAGTGTTAAGCAGGAATGTCTGTAGTCTTCCTAAGAAGTGAAGAATTTTGCATTCACAGATGAATATCACATTCAGGTGTAAATACTTCTCTGTGTGACTGGTAATTCTTTGTTTGCTTTTCCTGAAAGTTCCTGGTCTTCCAAATTTAATCACTTGAACTCCAAGCTGTTAGCATGTCCTTTATATATACCAGGCTATATTTTAGAGCCTAGAATCCATTACTGTGGCTGCAACTGAAATTTTATGTCAGTATAAATGAAGTCTGTCAATTTTGGACAAATGTCTCTCCTGTCTCCTCCCCACCTTTGCAACTGGCCATTTGCCTGCTAGCCCAGTCAGTATCAATCGCTCTCCAGGCTTCAAGTGGGAGAGTACAGTGTTGTACTGGGTTCTGTCCATGTTACTCCCACCTTTGGTTAGACATCCCTTCCATGCACCACACTCTTCCCTTACTCTCTCTGAAACTATCTGTAGATGTCTTCTCCAGTTGCCTCTTCGTGTTCAAACTAGGCTGCCATACACGTTCCACTCTAATGCCACTGTTTGAGAGCAAGGAGGTAGACTAGACCAAAGCTAGCATCATCCTCAACATCAGAGTAGCAATTGCAGTGAGTTGAGTTTAACCACAGCTTAGATTTTGTTCATTCTGGAAGGAGTCTTCTTTTAAGTTCAGTATTGAAATAAACTGCTAGTAACTTTGGCAGTATTTCACAGAGTTATTGTTTATCTCTGACACAAAAGGGCTGTCTCCTTTCAGATTTTAAATTGCTAGTCCAAGAATCTTTCCACCCATTTGCATTCCTGTGAGGCTGTATTTCTTAATTTTATTGCCTGGCTGAACAGTTCAAGTTTGCTAAAGTACGGTTTTGTCCCTAGACAGGGCTCAGACTAAGAAGTAGGGTGATTGCCTTTGATTTGAATGTGCTCATTTCACTTACTTGATGTGCCAGACCAGAATGTGGGCAAGCATATCATAGTAGAGCCCAGAGGAAGTTGATCCACATTTTTGTGAGTGATACTTGGCTTGGATCCCCAGGTAATTCAAACACAATGAATATGCTTGTGAGGGTATAATGGATGAGAAGCTGGGTGGAAAGAACAGTGCTTTTGGAGTCAGATATGCCTTTGGTAGTGGTGTGCTGCATGTGCTGCACATACACATGGCTGTACTCCTTCAGTCCCAGAAAGCTTTATGTTACAGCACTCAAAAAAGACAAGCAACTCACAACTTTCATTCCTATTTTAAATGAGTATTTGAGTGATGTGTTATCAGTGTCTTACCAGACATGAGTTGTCATGGGAAGAATAGAAGAGAATAATAGAAGTAGTCTTGTTTCTATGCTTTCCTTGAAGAAAATACAGGAAAAGTGGCATAAAAAGAGGTTCCTAAGGTATTGTGGTTGATTTGGCAACTTTTTGGTTTGATTTGGTTTGGGTTTTGTTGTTTTGGTGATTTTTTTTGTTTGTTTTGGTTTTTGTTGGTTTTTTTGTTTGGTTGGGTTTTTTTGGTTGTTGGTTTGTTTGGGGTTTTTTTGTTGTTTTTTGTGTTGTTGTTTTGTTTTGTTTTGTTGGGGGGGGGTGGTGTTGTTTTTTTGTTTTTTTTTTTAAATAAAGGAAGGCCAAGTTACTGAGGGCCACGATCTTCTCCTCCAGAATATTGTCCAGACTCACATACAATGCCTATGAGCCTGGATGAGTATATGGTATAAAAATGAGACACTTAGTTATTTGTAGTATGTTTTGGGCCAGGAAAAGTTGTACATAAAGAATGACCTGCAGCATAATGAAAATTACACTGGGCTCTTGGCACTGAAAATTTTAAAGGACATAAAGGAATATTTAAAAGCACAGGGAAGGTTATATGCATGGAGAAACATCAAATTAACAATGACAGGACTCACAGGGAGCATGTGGCTACTTTTCAGGATGTATGTTACAGCCCAAGAACAGAACAGCTTGATCCAACAAGTAATGAAGGTAAATCAGACTGGTTACAGTGACAGTTGATTGACACCTCCAATATTAAGGTACAGGGAAAGAGTGTAAATTATGAATGCTTCCATATTAGTCCTTGCACTGAAAATAATAATGGCAGGGAACTAGAATTCCTGACATGTATCATCATCACAGATAATACAGATACCCTCCTTCTACCAGGTCTTCAAGATACTCAATGCAGGTTACCATCTTTACAGGGATAATGAGGTGTGATGTACACGCATGAGAGTGGTACTTTTCTGTGAAGCACTGTAATTTAACAGCTCAAGGGTATTAGCAGAAAAAAAAAAGCACTCAGAAATGTTTTGAATGGAAGTTCCAGCTGTCACAGAAGTTTGACACCAGGAATGTACTACAGGCCCCAGTGAGAATGGTAATGGTGAGCAGAAAATATTCAATGAGACTAGAGAAGCTACAAATTTAGGACAGATAATCAGAGTCAGATATTCTTAAATCTTTTGGGTACTAGAGACAATCTTTGAAGTGCATCTTTATGCATCCATAGGGAAAGTAATCAGTTTGTAAAATTGATTCATGTGAAAGGGCAGGGAGATGGATTTGTGCAACCAAATGACTAAGCAAAATGTTTCCTCTGTCATGTCATCTATCTGTAAATCCTCTGAGAATTGATACTCATTGAGCAATTCAACCGAGGTTCCTGTAGCTGGTTTTAAGAGCATTAACTTCCAGAAGGAAAGCTTTTTTTGTGTGTCTGTGTGTGTATGTGAGAAAGATCAGTGAAGGAGGAGAAAATGGCCATAGTTCATTACATCTTGATCTTGTTTTGAGAAGCATGATAGAGTTGGCACTCTCTGGTAGTGTGCCATGTGTGTGCACCCCTATCAAGAAGAAAAGTGCAAGGAGACAACATAAGGTAGAATTCACATGAGTTTAAAGGTTATTTTGGTTGCTTGCTTAGAGAATTTTAAGAGTTAAGATGTCTTTAATGTTATATAAATGAGTGTGATTATTTATGTTAAAGACTAACAGTTCCTTGTGCATTAGTAACTGGAAAAGCTCTTTCTGTATATTTGCTTTGTAGTGTGACTCAGAATTGCATTGCAAAATTTAAAAAAAAAAAAAAATCCTATGTTCCTGATATTTCTAAAAATGAAAACCAGCTGCTGGTGTCTTATGCTTTTATTTTTACAAATGAAACTCTTTCAGTTTTTCATTATATATATGTCATGTAAAAATAAGGTACATTATTCTGATTTCTTCCCCTCTCTCCTATGCAGGCAAGTTTCCTAAGTGCCCAACTCAGTACTGAGAAATTGATATTTATAAAAATCAAAAAACTAAAACAAAAGTTATGGAATTAAGCAGGTTCTTTCAGCTCATTAGGAAGCCCATCAATCTGTTGTTAACACTGGAAAACTAGAAGAAAAGTGCTAGAGCCACCATTGCGTGAAACTGTAGAAGATGTTCCTGAATTACTGGAATTCTGTTTAGAAAAAAATCTCATCTATTAGGATGGCAATGAACATAGCTGCTAAGACCATCTATGTGAAAAGGTTATAGCGTGGTAGAATGGCAGCATAAGTTAACAGCACATTGCACCTCTCTGGCAATATTGGTAAGACAAAGCAACTAGGTAGCTAGTGATTTACTGGAAATACAACAACATTAAATTTCAAGTGCTGACGATCTAGTTTTTCTTGGGTTTGGAATGCAAATAACTGCCCAGTGATTGGAGTGGTTCAGTGGTTGCTCTTTAGGAAAACAGCATTCCATAGTTAAGTAGTAACAATGTAATAGCCTAGACCAGATTAATATAACAATGTAGTTGTCTGAGAGCCTCTAAGCAAAAAGGTGCTGTGTGCGCCTGAAATACCTGCTGTAAAATCTGAACACCCAAGATTGCCATCCATTTTACATCCATTCTCTGGTGATGTGCTCAAGTAATACCAGAGATTACATATGTATCTGACATGTGTTTGTCATTAGAGCAGGTCTCAAATGGATTAAGTCAATAGACTTAATGATGGAAAACCTATGTTTTGGCCAGAGAACTGGCATATTTATCTCTGATATTTTAATAGTTTTTCAGTGAACTGAATTTGCATTTCCATTGTCTTTTTCAGAAAAATCTGATAGACATATTTTTTTAAAAAAAAATCTGATCTCAATCATGCATGCAAATTGCAATGTAGTATGCCAAGAAATGCTGCCTTGAGTAGCATTTTAGAACATGGCCTAACCCTTTTTAGTGTGTGCAGTACTTGTGAAGTCTTTTAAGTCATCTGTGCCTCCAAATCCCTGGCTCTCTTATTTCCTTCAACAGTGCTTTGAACAGAAGTATGCCTTTCCTGAGTGTTTTATCTGAAGACATTAACCTAACAGTACTTTAGTTATGTATAAGTATGTTCCCTGGTGGTAGTGCTTGCAAATCTAAAGGTCTAATTGTCCACAGGAATTTTTTTTTTTCCTTTATGTTTTAAATTATCTGAAACATACCTGATTAAAATGGCACTTGTTTTTGAAACGTTAGCAAGTTTTGAAGCATTACATCTGTTTTAAATTTGAAGAACTAAACTATGTCTGTTTCTCTGCTATGAACTTAAGTTTGTATGTGCTTATACTTAGGGTGCAGTATCAGGCTGTATCTGACAAGTTATAGTTTGAGGTATGAGCATCTGTTTTAAAGTGAAATACTGTAAGGATATCTCAAGATTACATTCCTGATAGCTGGGTACAGAGTTTTGTCAGCATATTTACATTATAAGGGAGAGTTGTGAATATTTCAGTCTTGAAACTTCTTTGGTTCATCCAAGACAGAATATTTTGAACTTTTTGGCCCATTATGATAGGTTGAGTAATACAGAGCTCATCCCTGTATCACCAATTTAGTTGCTACCGTGAGGTCCACTCAAACTTTGGACAAGCCCATGATGCACAGCTGACTCATGGGAGTTCAGATGCATTCAGTTTAAAGTGAAGTCAGAGAATACTGTTTACTCCTTGGTTTGCCACACTGCTTGAGTGTTGTTGGTCTCCGTGTTTCTGCTCTCTTTCCTATAGCAAATAAGTATACATAATAGGTTCTTTCAGATTTCATTTTTATATTATCTAGCTTAACTCTATTAAAACTGCCTAATTTTACAGACCCTCATTCAAGATGGCCAGTTACAAGAAATTATCTCAACTTCACTTTTTTTATACAAGTCAATTGTGGTTTCAGATCTGATATATAGTTGGTTGGAAAACATCATAAACAACTAATTTGTCTATGATGTTTTCCTTAGATTTCATTTCCTTCTCTTAAGACTATGTGAATTTTATGGCAAAGAACTTTCTCGCAGCTACTGCGTGTTACTCAAGATGTATTTTGTTTCTGTTCCCCCTGAAGTACATCATTTGGTTTTTTTCTGTTTCACCTTATTTTGCTTTCCAGTTTAATCTCAATATGATTGTCCTTTGTTGTTTTGGTTTGGAATGTTTGCTTGGTTTCCTTATGTGGTGTTTGGGTGGGTTTTTTTAGTGCAATCTATGCTCTTCCCGAGAATTGTTTATACAATTTGACAAGGTGCATGTATTTTATGGCAATACTGTGCCTCAGCTGTTCAAATGTGAAAATATATAAAAGGAATGTATTTTATACAAAGCTATAAAGAATAAGAATATTTTATATGTAAGAATATATATATAAAAAAAGAATAAGAATATTTTACATAAAAGATATATCTATAAAAAAGCAAAAACATGTAGACTTTATACTGCTATAATTTCTGTGTTTGATTTTACATTTGTATGAGTCAGAACTGCATTTATTTTATCCTGGTGAATTGTCCTGGATGTACAATTTAAATTATATAATATTTCTAGATTACTAATATTTCTCAATAATTTTTTTAGACTCTAACTTAGGGACCACTCCCTTCATAACTCTTTTCCACTTGGAATTAATTGATCCATAGTTTTCTATAGTATAAAGTAAGGTTCAGCATTCTCCTAGGTTTTCTTAAAAGCCAGAAGTGGTTTCAGTGTTGGTATGAATTAGACCATCACAACTTGGGGAGGAGTTATTACAGTGCTCACTTTATGTCCTCTTTCATAATGTTAAGAAGTTTGTTTGTTTTTTAATATGCGTATTGTTTGTGTCAGATGCCAAATTGAGATGATTATAGACATGTAGCCTCACAAGCCTTGGAAAAAAATGAAGATGAGTTAGAAGCATTTGAATTTTCTCAAAATCATGCTCTTTCCACTTGCACCTAGAGTTGACCCTGTTCTCCATAAGGAAATAATTAAGAATCCATGCCTACTTTAATCTTGACTGTTTTCTTATGACTTTTCTTTATTGAAACAATCATAGGAATTGTTTTTATGCATAAAGAAAAAAAGGAAGGACGTGTAGAAGATTAAGTACATACACAGTATTTGGGCAGGTCTGGGGTTTATGCCAGGCTCTGCTGTAGATCACTCTGATAGTTGGGGATGAAAGACTCCATTTTTCTTTGACCAAATCTGAAAAACAAGCATTTACTTCACACTTCTTTGCCTGGCTAAATTAATTGTGACACATTAGTCAAAAGAAACACTATTGATTCTTTTATACTCATATTAAATATGGTCATCTAACATTTGCAGGGTGCTAGGCTTTTTAAAGAGCCTGTGAACTTCTTAAAAAATACCTACTATATAAGCATTTTATCATGCATGTAGTAAAGAACACCAAATAATCTATTTTTGTTTGAATCTATGACCTATTTGGAACTCTCAGTTTTAAAAGAAGAGGAGGAATGATAGAAACATGTTTATGCACCAGACTTCTTTTTTATAAAAGACAAGCCAAAAAACAAGACAAGACAAACTTAACGTGGAAAGGAACATGATTCTAAGTGAACAAATCTTTTGGGAAAAGGATAGCTTTGGTCCAGACATTCAAATAAACTTAGAGCAGTGTAAGTACTTTGATAGTTATTTAGAAGAATCTCATGCTGTTCCCTGATGGTGGATTCAAGAATCTGTGGTAGGCAGTGATGAGTTGAGTCAGTGCTGCTGCTGACAGTCCAAGCTCATACAGATTTTCCAGACTTCTGCGTTCTGCTATGTGCAGTTTTACATATAAGCAAAAAGATTGTCCATGTTGCCATGTACCCCATGTTGCCATGGGTCTTCAGTTTCATAATGTTCTTCATAATGTTTTGTGTTGGGTTTGCATGGCAAGATTTTTGTTGATGGGTTGGATTTAGGCGTGGTTTCTGTGAGAAGAGGCCAGAAGCTTGCCCTGTGCCTGATGGAGCCAATGCCATCCACCTCCAGGATGGACCCACCACTGGCCAAGACTGAGCCTTTCAGCAATGGTGGCAGCACCTCTGGGATAACAGAGTTTAAAAGGAATGGGAGAGGGGGGAATGCACAGGAGCAGTTGCAATCAGGGAAGAGGGGAGTGAGAATATGTGGGAGAAAGAGCCATGAAGAAGGACAGGAGGAGGTGATTCAGGCACTGGAGCTCAGGAGAGAGCAGCAGAGACAGTTTATGAACTGACCCACAGAACCCCATTCCCTATCACCCTGTGCCACTGGGATGGAGGAGGTAGAGAAAATGGCAGGTGTAGTTGAGCCTGGGCAGAAGGGAAGAGTTGAGGGGAAGGTGTTTTAAGATTTAGGGTTTTTATTTCTCATTACCCTATTCTTATTTGATTGGCAATAAATTATATTAATACTTCCCCAAGCTGAGTCTGTTTTGCCCATTTTGGTATTTGGTTAGTGATCTCTCCCTGTCCATATCTCGACCCATGAATCTTTCATTGAATTTTCTCTCACTTGTTCTGCTGAGGAGGGGAGTGATAAAGCAGCTTCACTGGGCACCTGGCATCCAGCCAAGGTGACCCACCATGGCTTTCTAGATAAATAAATATCCAAATACTTTCATGGTTGAATTACCATGATTAAAAAAAAATGTAAATTTATATAAACTATGACAAGCATTGAAAAGAATAATAAACAAGTTTACCTGTGTATCTTGATGTTTGTAAGAAATTGTTCCATTTTAATTCTGTAGTTCTACCACAGAACATTGTCTTGATAAGTCTTTGCAAAAGTTTTAGATCTCTTAAGACTTTTTTTTTAGCTTCAAATGGAATTTTTTCATCAGCCTATTTTAAAAATTTTATATCATCCAATTAAAAAAAAAATCTGCTGAAACTTAGATGACTTCCTGAGATCCATAATGAATTGATTTCGGTAAGAACCATGTCCCGCTATTAAGCTTATATATCTGTCATGTTATATAGCTTTCAACTGCTACTTCATAATACCTGTATGATTTGATGTTACGTTGAAAATATTTAAAGCTTGAGTGAAAACAAAGTAGTAGATTATTATAGAAATGAGAGGTTTCAGCAGATGGGTAAATAACTTGTCATCATTTGTCATCATTAATGTGAGACACAGCCAGCTACCAACCCTTTGCTGTCAGGAGCTGAGAGACAGCAATGCTGCCATGAGTGATGGCACTAACCAATTGCCTCCCATACCAAAATCTTCACCATGTCTGATGGCCACAAATCATATGCTGTATATTTTACAGACATAAAGCAAGAGGGAGAACTAGCTGCATTTCACAGTCAGAAAGTAACTTCTCTCAAGTCTTGTTCCAAAATAATATGAGGTCATGGGTGGCAGCCATGATTTGGCACCATCAGCCACCCTGTGACTTCACATTAATCACACCTGCTGTTATGAAGGACAGCTGTAACTAGATAGTTTTGTAAAGAATGTGTGGATTAACAGGTTTTCTGTTGTTTGGTTGGTTTTTGTTGTTTTTTAATAGAGAGCTCTTCTCCCAAGCTGCTATAAATGGTATTGCAATAATATTTTGTTTTCACCCAGAATTGGGTGTTACCTTTTTTATGCTTATTCTAGTTAGTATTGAATCTTTTTTGTTATTAACATTTGAAATTAAACTGCACTTCTAGATAGTTTAGAAACTAGGATGACATTCTCCAAGGTTGATTTCTGTGTCGTGGTTTTTGCCATGTACTGCTTACTTCCCAGTGGGGTTTCTTACTGTCTCTATTTTGCCACTGTCTCCATTTGCCAATGTCTCCATTGTTTCAGATAACTGGCTAATGACAGATGCAGAGCCACAAAGCATTACCGGTTTGGTAGCACTCTCACCCAGGTGAAACTCAGGTTGTTGTCCTTATAGCAGTATATGCTTCTCATAACAGTCTTGTTTCTGATGAGATCAGAAGTAATGAGTAATGAGGCAATTCCCTTTTGTGCAAAAGTCATTTGAAGAACAGAAGTATGCCCTCTTTCCTATTATTGATCATAGCAGAGTACAGACAAAAGTAGTCTTGGAACAGAAAGATTATTCAGAATAAAGCGATGGTCAAAAGTCTACATTTCATGTTCTCAGATTAATCACAGGTTCCTGCCCTTTAATTCATCCTGAAACTCTGCTGTCTCAGGCATATTACCAAAGCATACCATTCGGCTCTTGCAATCGCATCTGCCTTGAGACCATGAGACAGTTTCTCATTTTCACTTCATTACCTGCATTGTATGATTCAGGTTCTCTCCACACAGCTTCTTCCTGGTGTTTTCATCATACTGCTCCTTCTTTTTACCCTGTGGTGCCAGCTCTGAGGGCCATTCCAATCTTCTGACCCCTCTCCCAGCATATCTCAAAACTTGCATTGTAAATCTGCTTTTATCTTTGTACATTTGTAATGTCCATTCTCTTCACAATCATTGCCACTATTTGCAAAGTTTGTCTCTCTTATCTGGGGCTTACATGTGCATTTGATAATAGATGTTTTTAATATTATTTACAGAAATAATGCATTATTTACCAAGATAGAATGTTAGAGGAGACTGCCTTCGGATGGTTTAACCCCGGCCAACACCAAGTGCCAGGCAGTTGCTCACTCACGCTTACCCCTGCACCAGCAGGATCAGGGAGAGAATTGGAAGGATAAAAAGCGGAAAACTCACGTGCTGAGATAAAGAGAGTTTAATAGAGAAAGCAAAAGCTGTGCACAATAGCAAAGTAAAACAAGGATTGAATTCAGTGCTTCCAATGCCAAGCAGGTATTCAGCCATCTCCAGCTGAGCAGGGCCCTATCAAACATGACAGTGACCTGGGAAGACAAACACCATCACTCCAATGTCCCCCACATTCTTCCTTTTGTCCCCCTCCTTTTATCAGTATGTACTGACATGATGACATGGTCTGGAATATCCCTTTGGTCAGTTGGGGTCACCTGTCCCTGCTGTGTCTCCTTTCTGCCTCCCAGTCACCCCCAATGTCCTCACCAGTGTGGAAGTACAAACAGCAGGAAAGGCCTTGGCTCTGTGTAAGCCCTGCTCAGCAATAACGAAACATCTCTGTATTATCAACCCTCAGCAGAAATCAAAAACACAGCCTATACCAGCAGCTGTAAAGGAAATTAGCCCTACCCCAGCCTCAACCAGCACAGTAACTTAAAATTTCTCACTGCTATAAAGTGTGACTATACACTGCTCTTTTGCTTTGTTCACTTTGCAGTGCCTCAATTGCACACTGAAGAAGGAAGAACATTCCTGTAGAAAGTACTAGTACATTCTTGCATTAAAAATAAGTCGTGCAAAATAATACAAGAAGTAGCAGGAGTATGTCAGAATAAAGGTGTACTATTCTAGTATCTAATTAAACATCCAAGGAATGGGAAGTGGAGAGAAAAGTGTTCTTCCTTGTAAAGACAGTTGACATTAGTGTGTTAGGGTTTTTTTCTGGATTGTCTGTATTTCTGTAACATTTATGTACTGGAAAATACTTGAGGGAAAATAAATTGAGTATGGGCGGTGCCAAAAAAAAAAAAAAAAAAACAAAAAAAAAAACCACCACACCCCACACACAACCAAAACAAAGCAAAGCCAAAAAACCCACAGACAGAAAAATGGGAAAGTTGAGAGAATGTGGTTATTATGTTGTGTGTTTGTTAGTTGGTGGCTATCACTGTGAGTAGTGTTGGTGAAGTATTCTGCTGTAAGGAAAAAAATGTGGTTATTCCATATAGATTGGCCTATATATGCTTAAAGCCTTTCTATAAATATTTTAATTAAAAGTCACCAGATGTTGCACAGAAGCTGCTGCTGCTGCTTTCTGAACTTCATGGTATATTTTTTCAAAACCCACAGGAAGTAGCTGAAGGAAAAAGTGTATTAATTAAGTTCAGAAATAGATTTTCCAGCTATAGGAAAATCTCCAAAGAAAATAGCATATGATCTTCAGAAATGTGAGCTTTCTGTCCCAAGAATCTGGTGGCAGCATGCAGCACTGTCACATGGGAATCAAAATTCTGATTTTAAGTTCTCAGAGCTAAGCTGGCCTGGAAACAAGCCAGTCTGTGGCCCTTGGAAACTGACCCATCTTTTGACCTGTCCCCTCTGGCCAGTGTTCATAGTTCTATAGACAGTCTTCAGAGAGAACATTTTCCTGTTTTTCTTGACCTGAAGAAATAATATTGTAGTAGCAGAGACTTAAGGGGAAAAGAAGTACTAGAATTCCCAGATGTTCTACACTTCAAATATGAAATATGCCTGGCCATAGAGTATATTTTATAAGCTCTAAAACTGTGGCAAAACAATTACATAATGGGATTTTGCTTTGCACTGTTTGAGGAAGAAGATTTATGGTTGGCAAACCAATTAAAGGTTTCTGCATTTAGAAGTACTGACTCTGGTGTATTTGTAGTCCCTTCTTTGGCTGTTTCCTTCAGACCAAACCACTGAAAGTGACTCTCCTGCACTAACAGTTGGTAGGAAGTGTCTCACTGTCGTTATTGAATGAATATGTAACAGTTTATAGTCACATGGTTCTGCTGGAAGAAAATGGACATGCAAACAAGTAACATTCGCCACTGAGCAGTCTTATGTGGATCATGTCAGCTGCTTTATATGTGAATTGCTGATATACTGAGTATGATGTGTGTCATGGTTTGACCCCAGCTAGCAGCTAAGCACCCAACAGCTGCTCACTCACCCCACCCCTATGGGATGGGGAGAGCATCCCAAGAGCAGAAATCAGAAAAGCTTCTATCTTGAGATAAAGACAGAAGAGTTAAAGAGTTCCAGGAGGGAATCAAAACTGTATGTGCAAGGAAAGAAGAAGGAATTTATTCACCACTTCCCACTGGCAGGCAGATGTTCAGCCACATTCCAGAGAGCATGGCTTCACTTCACATGATGGTTACTTGGGAAGATAAATGTCATAACTACAGACATCTCCCCATACCTTCTTGTTACCTCAAGCTTTTATTGCTAAGCATGACTTGAAAAGGACTTGATGTCCTTTTGGTCCATGTGGATCAGCTGTACCTTGATGCTGTGCAAGCACTGCTCAGCAGTAACTAAACATTGATGTGTTACCAACTCTAAAATGTTTTAGTCACAAATCCAAAACACAGCACCGTCTTGTCTGCTATGAAGCATGTTAACCTCATCCCAGGATAGAGCTATACCACTTCTACTCCTTGTTATCTACCAGGTAACACCTGTGGCTGTGGTGATTGCTTAGGACAAGAGAGGCAGCATTTGTTGAGTTGATGGCACCAAAATCAGCTCAGGTTGGGTCACAGGGCAGTTGTCTGGTTTGTTATGAGTATCATCAGCTGTTGGTTGTGGTGGCTGCTGCTGTGATACTTCCGTAGCAGAAAGCTGAAATCACAGAAACAATTTGAACATACATCCATTGCAGTGCCACTAGGAGGAAGAGAGAAATGTGGTCTTTTGTATGTCTTTTCCACTCTCTCCCAGAGAATTCCACTGCAGACTTTAAGAAATCTTCCTGATAAAAGTGTGTTCTACAAATCTGTTAAACCAACTTTTCCTCCTCCTTTCAAAAAAGAAGATAAGAAAAAAGGAGATAAACAAACAGTCACACAGGGGAGGAAAAAACAAACAAACAAACAAACAAACAAACCCCAAAAAACAACAACAACAACAACAAAAAACAACCCCAGAAGTCAGAGCTGTCTTCGGAAAAGTCTTAGATACCTTTAATTTTGTTTTTCAAGCAGACTGATGGCAAGAACCTAAAAATGAGAGCTTTTACAATGTGTCATACCTATGACTTCCAGTATATAAAAGAGGAAGAGGGAAGGGAAGGGAAGGGAAGGGAAGGGAAGGGAAGGGAAGGGAAGGGAAGGGAAGGGAAGGGAAGGGAAGGGAAGGGAAGGGAAGGGAAGGGAAGGAAGGGAAGGGAAGGGAAGGGAAGGGAAGGGAAGGAAGGGAAGGGAAGGGAAGGGAAGGGAAGGGAAGGGAAGGAAGGGAAGGGAAGGGAAGGGAAGGGAAGGGAAGGAAGGGAAGGGAAGGGAAGGGAAGGAAGGGAAGGGAAGGGAAGGGAAGGGAAGGGAAGGGAAGGGAAGGGAAGGGAAGGGAAGGGAAGGGAAGGGAAGGGAAGGGGAGGGGAGGGGAGGGGAGGGGAGGGGAGGGGAGGGGAGGGGAGGGAGGGGGGGGGGGGGGGAGGGGGGGGAGGGGGGGGGAGGGGAGGGGAGGGGAGGGAGGGAGGGGAGGGGAAAGAGAAAAGAAGAGAAAAGAGAGAAGAGAAGAGAAGAGAAGAGAAGAGAAGAGAAGAGAAGAGAAGAGAAGAGAAGAGAAGAGAAGAGAAGAGAAGAGAAGAGAAGAGAAGAGAAGAGAAGAGAAGAGAAGAGAAGAGAAGAGAAGAGAAGAGAGAATTTCCTCTGTTGTTGTTGTTGTTGTATTGAAGCAAGAAGATCATATAATATTTCCTCTTTGAATCAGTTTGCAGAGTTCCAGTATCCTACCACATCAAATTTAAGGTTATTTGTCTTTATGGCCAAGTTAGACCTTGGCTTTTACGTATATTCCTTCAATATTGGCTGTGTCTTTCTGCCAACTTTTATGGGATCGATACTGTAATTCTTGCAAGCTGTTGCATTCCTTCAAGCAGAATGCCTTCTATCAGTATGATGTTCTTTATTCAGTGAGTACATGAATTTTCTCTTGTTTGAAGTAGTAAATGTAAACTCAGTGAATGATGTTTCTGGTATGCTTTAAAGAAATCATAAATTGTTATCCCCGTTCAGTACCTGAAAAATATCACATGTTGGGCATCTGCTATGTTTCTGTCAGTGTTTAGGCAGCTAGATTTTAATGCATTTAGAATGACATAATACATGAAAAATAAAATATTTGTTAGTTCATAAGCTTTCCTCTTGTTCAGTTCCTGGTAAGAATCACATTAGTATGCATTGTAGCGTGACTGACACAGACCTGTGTTGAGTGTTCTGTTGACTTAATGCTTTTGGATTTTTCTTGTGCAGCCAAACTGTACGGCAGCTGAGCGTGCCGTGGCAAGACTTGCAACACACCCCACCTTAAAGCCCAGATTTGTTGAACTTAAAGGTATGAAACATTTTATTGATTTTTTTTATTATGACTGTAGCTTACCTTATTACCTTGTTCTTGTATATTTCTCAGGTGAACAAAAATTAAAAACACACAAAACCTAAAAACTTCTATAATTAGCCTATCTAGCCACAGTGAACCAAGCCACAAACTTTAAACCATTTATATGGCTTGAAATTTATGTGGCTTTATATGTGGCAGGAGACAATGTGACATTTGTTTAATATAGGGACAGAGCTTTTAATGGGATACTGAAAATCAAATAAATGTAATGGAGTGTTTCTAAATTAAATAGGAACATAAATGTATCATTACAGCTGGGTTTTCAAAGGCACCTAAAAGGTTTTGCAAATTACTTTCTTAATCTTCCCTGAAAACTGTGCTCAGAATCCTCAGGGTGTCTTTCATGGTTATTTAGGCTTTCTCTTTTCGGAATTTTCCACCTAAAATTAATGTTAAAAAAGATCAAGTCCTAGTAGTAATGTCAGAAAGGTACTTCATGAATAACAGAGCATATAAAATATTCATTTAATTATATATGAAAATTAATATTAGTTTGCAATTTTACACACAAAGTAGTGCCCCAACTGAACATGATTATCAGCTGCAGATTATTTTTTGAAAGAGAAGTTCACAGTTTTACCCAGATTTCATAGTGTATTTAATAATATTTTCAAGGATATTCCTTCACTTTTGTTGATATTGTATTCTAAGGTATCTCTTGTCCCATGTGTTTGGTAAATAATTCATAAGGATATTCAAAATATGCTCAGTACAACACATATAAGTTGCAAAAATGTTTTATTATATAAAAATAAGTTAGATAAATTCATTTGTAGCTGCAACAAAATACTTTTCTGCCCCTTGTACAGCTGCTGTTAAAGCTTTTAAGGATGCAAGAAAGAACCCAGACAAAGCTACTCCTGTGAAAAAGGATCGGTCAGAAGAACAGTCTCAACATTCCAATAGCAACTTGGATGACCAAGCTTCTAAACAGCCTCAAAAACAGCAAGGATGTGAACATAAAACAAAATCAGGCATGAAAATAGAAACTGACAAGGTTGAAGAGCTCTGTCAGAGTGAATCTGAGCAGAAAACTGTGAAAATGGAGAGAGCATATGTTCCAGAAAAACCTTCATTTCAGGCAGTAGAAATGCAAACAGTTGCTCAAAACAAAACAGGAAAGAAACATGACTATCAAAAAAGGAAAGAAAATATGAGTATGAATAAATTAAGTGCAGTAAAAGAAATAATTGATGATAGTGACCAAGAGCATCCCAATGAAAAGGAATACTTTGATGATAGTACTGAAGAGAGGTTTTATAATGAGTCATCAGATTCTGACAGTGACAGCAATGATGATTTCTTCATTGGCAAAGTAAAAAAAAAGAAAAAAGTAGCAGCCATTAATAATGTTTCTTCAATGAAAGGGAAAGGTAGTGTTCAGAAAAATGTAATGAAGACAGAAAAGAGCACAGTATCTGGGACAGCACAAAATTTGGTCATGGAAGAGAGAAAGCCACTTGCAAAAGCCAGCAAGCTGGAGTCAGTGTTCTGCGGTTCTCTGTCTACCACCAATCAGAAATCTCAGAACAGAAGGTAAACCTTTCCCTCGTGTTGTGTTCTTCGTTCCCTCCCTCCTTCACGGTAATGGAAATAGTTGTGTTTTCTAACAGTCCTTGCTAAACAAAGAGGATTTCAGCCCATTAAACCTTGGAACATTTTCACAGAAACTACTCAGTAGTCTTCTTAAGCTTCCTTGAACAATATATGTTTTTTTATATTCACAGTAGCACTGATTTATGCATAGGATTCCTAGCTATATCTACACCCAAATTCAATCACTTCTAAATACTTCTTTTTCTACTTCTTTATTAGCATGGGTGGAGCAGTGGTGAAGAGGCTTGCATGTTATGTTTGAAAAGTTATTACATGAGTATTTTGGTGATGATGATTCTTTATTCACTGGTGTTTGTAATCTTGTAATTTTATTGAAAACTCTTATTTTCTCTTTTTTGTTTTTAGAAATACTAAAGATCAGCCTCTCAAAAATGACAGAACAGGTGTGTATTACTTAACCTGGTAAAAATAGGAAAGAAAAAAATTTTGAAATTTTGTTGCCCCTGCAGTCTATTCATGATGGGATGTATTTGTTTAGTTTCAAGTTTGTGGCACATATTTTAATGTTTGTTGTTAAAATGGTCAATCTGTTCAGCTTTCATTTTGATCTGTGGATATTGTCAGCTATTTTCTATTTTCTCATATTAGAAATCGTTAACATAAGGTTTACATTAGAAAATGCTTTTCTATCTGTCAAGCAGTTAGCATTACTTGTGCTCAAATAAAGGTACCAGATTGTTACATGTAACTAGTACTTTATCTCATAAGTAATTTCTTCAATAGCTCCTGAATATGGAATATTTCATTCCATTTATATTCTGTGGTACCATTTTGGAGTTTGTTGGATATAATTCCAGTCATACTGAGTTATATTGTGTAACAGTCATTGGTTTATTGTGAAGATGTTTAGACTGTGCTGAATGTTTGTCTACACAAATTTTGAGTGTAGTCAGTATTAATAAGTCTTAACTATCTGCAGTCTACCAAGTGGCTATTTCCCAGGCAGCAAGATGAACTATTGCTGTGAATATTCAGATGACTGTGTTCCCCATGGCTCATTATGAAATTTTTGAAAATATTTTGAAAATTATTTGCAATCCCAAGGTAGTTTGAATACTTTCATGATGGTTCATGTTGTAGTTAATGTTTTGGTTTGTACTTCCACAGGTTTTCTTAAAAATGAAAAAAAGCTTAAGATGAATCCATTTGCAGAAACTTCAGGGGGTGTTAAATGCAACAATAAGAAAGCATGTTTGGAGCAGCCTCTTCATCCTTCATGGGAAGCGAGCAGGAGACGCAGAGAGCAAATGTCTCAAATTACAGCATTCCAGGGGAAAAAGATTAAATTTGATGACTAGACTATATGTAAATGGAGATTCAAAGTTTTTGCAACTACTGTTTGAACATCTTTGTTATATTGTCCATATCCTTTGCAACTATTATTTACCATCTTAGAATATCAAGATTTTTTTCATTCACTTTGTGTGCTGTCTGTTGATTAATGTAATTGCCATTTGGTGTTGGTTCTTAAGTCCCATTACGTAGGGCCACCATTCATGAAATATACCCTAACGTGAATAAAGGGGTTTTAGGAACATAATTTGTGCCCTGTAGGAGTTGTACAGATTCTTTGGAGGGGGGATTGGAAGGAGTTTTTTATATGTAAAAAAATGTTCTTTATATGAGAATTTAGTTGTCATAAGAAAGGTTCTGTATTGTCACATCTCAACTGAGACAAAGTAAAAGATTCTTAAACTTGAAGAGACTTCCTAAATTCATCAGTGTATTGGATAGCTGGAAAGGTCAATCAGTTGTAAGCATAATATGTAAATTTCTGGAGAGAATAAAATATTACGCTTCTAAATTGTGATCTCTGTCCTCTGATTATACTGCCATTTTGAAGAAATTAAAAGGTGTTTTTGTTTTGGTAGATATGTCTGGATTCTTTAACATGTGTCATGCACTTTCTGAAAGAATGTGAAAACCTGAAAAAACTTCGTACACTTAAGAAACATTTGACTTTTAAGTGCCAGTCTGACATTGGGAGTTCATCTGATTGGGATATGACAAAAAAAAATTATTGAATACTTTTTATTTGAATACTTAGGTGCTTTTCCTATTACCTAATTACAAGAATTTCTGAACATGTAATTAATCTTTAATAGTGTTGTTTATTTAAGTGTAGTTACCTTTCATAATCAAATTAATTCATAAACTTGGTAAATGACGGGACTGTACTATTTGTAGCATTTTGAGATGCCTAGGGAAAGCCCTGCATCACCCCAAAGGCCCCATCACCCCAAATTTCCTTTCTTCAGATCTGTCTGCTCTTAAGTCCTTGCAAACTTTTAGATTATGTCATCCCTTAAGGTGTAGATGGCCTTTCTACATACTGCAGTCTGAAAAATCCCAGTCTTTTTCTGTGTCTCAGCCAAAGCCAGCACACTCCTGGGCTGCATTAGAAAATGTTGCCAACAGGATGACGATCCCTGCCCTGGACTAAGCACAGATAATGCTAGATATGCACAGATAATTGCACAGATAATACATGTCCCATAAGTTCTTGAAGACTAAACCTTCAGTTTGGTCTGTTCTGTATTAATATTTAGGCATAGTTTGCCCCACTCAGTTAGGCTTTCTTTTCTATATACTGAACAAATACAATATGTAATATTGTCTTTAATGGCATTGCCTCCCAGAGGAATGAGAAATTCAAGTGGTTTTGTTTCTGTTATTTTCATTGTACCGTACCGAACAGTATTTAAGGCCAAAAGCTTCAAAATGAAGCACAGAAACATATTTAATGTTGTCGTAGAGCGTTAACTGGGTTTATATTGTGTTTCATTTTTATATTGGGGTGTGTAATGTTTTTCTATTGTATCCCCTGTTCCCCTTGGAAACTGTATCCCATGTTTTGTCCCTGCTCAGCCGCGCCCATCTCCCACACTGGAATGTAACCCAGCTCTGTTCCATTTCCACCTTGTCCCTGACTGGGCAGTGGCTTGTCCCTGCCTCTGGGCCCATCCCACCCTGGGAAAAAGCCCCGGGAGTGGGAGGGGCGGTCTCTTTCGCCACAGGACGGGAATGGGGAAGGAGCTAAAGGGGCTGGAACCCAAATAAAGCCCTGATCCTCCCCCCCTCCCCCGCCCCCCCTGGAGAAAGAGCAGACTCTGCCTTTTGCCATCGGCAGTCGTCTGGGTCTCTCAAAAGAACCACCACATAATGTGGGTTTGTAGGGTTATATTTCACAGAAAAAGCCATGGATTTACCTGCTTTCTACAAACTTCAAGATTTTCAGATGCAAATGTTAATCCTTAAAGC